>NC_081781.1:28763903-29051403 GCF_963082965.1 Carassius carassius | reverse complement strand
GGAGTGAGTGAGTGTGAGAGTGAGTGAGTGAGTGAGCGAGCGAGTGTGTGTGTGTGTGAGAGTGAGTGAGTGAGTGAGCGAGCGAGTGTGTGTGTGTGTGTGGGAGTGAGTGAGTGAGTGACCGAGTGAGTGAGCGAGCGAGTGTGTGTGTGTGTGTGTGGGAGTGAGTGAGTGAGTGACCGAGTGAGTGAGTGAGTGAGTGAGTGAGCGAGTGAGTGAGTGAGTTTGTGTGTGTGTGTGGGAGTGTGTGTGTGTGTGTGTGCGCGTGCGTGTGTGTGTGTGTCCAGGGTGTTTCGGCCCGAGAGAGGACGAGCGGTTTGAAAAGTGGACGCACACACTCAACGCAGAAGATATTTTGAATAATGAGTGTGAATGATCAGCTGATGGTCCACAATGACGTCCAGCACACTTTCTCTTTACTAATGAGAACCAAAATCTTTTTATATTATGCTTTGATGCGATTGCTGTAATATGATTGATCCAGATCACTTCTATTATAACACTGTTGTAATTGTTTGAAGTCTATGTTTTACCACAGTGCTTGCCCCAGACACCTGTGATCACCTCTCGCTGTCACTAGAGTATTTTCTGCATATGACAGTGTGACAGCATTACTCATTGGTTATTGGTTCTGCATGAACTCAGGGGCTGAGCACATAAGCACACGATCTCCTATGACAGTGTGCATGCAGTGTGAACTCCAACAGAAACTTCTGCTCATGTAAACATGCATTTCGGAACATCTGTTGCCACGCTTTCAGGGAAATGACAACTTCTGCACAACCGCTGAACATCGAAGCATGTAAACTCCTGGCCATGTGAAAGTATGAGCACGTGAACAGGTAAACACGTGAACTCCTGCACATAGCAGCATACATCACGCTGGTTTGGGGGTGCGCCCATGAAAACAAAAACAATCGCACAGGGCAGAGATAACAGCACAGTTCCCTCGATACATATGAACACCCTGCACACACACACACATTAGAGTGAGAGAAACGTGTCCATCAATCGCTTACCCGTCTTTACGCTTCGCTTTATAAACATGCCCGTATGTGCCGCGACCCACTTTACAACCTTCAAATTCAAACAGATCTTCCACTCTCTCCCTCTCGGCGGCGAGCTTCGTTTTGAAGTCGTGGTCCATTTTAACCCATAAATAATTCTTAATTTACAATAAAATAAAATATAAATTATAACATGCATTAATTAAATGATCCGATCGTTTTATTACCCCACCATTTCCTTGTTTGGGATTTTGGTCGGCTCCGCTTAATGGTCACGTGCTCGATGACGTGTGTTATTGTGGCCGATTGCCTTCTGGGTACTGTGGTGTATTCGGAATACTCCGCCGGTTTGAGGTAACGACGGAAGGTCGTCTGTAAACTACAACGCGCAGATCGCGATGTCGGATGTCGTCCCATTCCTTTTCAAATTTTCGAGGTCTTTGGAATATTCAAACTTTGCATTAGCTGTCATTCTAACAGAAGCACGATAATAATTTGCGTCCTAAAAAAAGTACTGTCACACGATGGTGTAAAAAGCACAAGCAAACCTTTTTTTTTTTCAACAGACTAGTGAATAAACGGGGACCAAGTACCAGTTGCGTATGTACTGGCGCAGCGTTTATTCGCCTATACAAGGGCATTATATAGAAAACAAGCTCAAGCTGTGCTACTACAGTCTGAACTCACAGCTTTGCAACCGCCAATTTGATTGACAACACTTATAGCCAATCGTTGCTGACAGGAGGGCGGCTTCTTGGCCGTGATTGGCCGCTATGCGGATGACGTCGGCGGGTAGGTAATAAAACCTCCGCGCAAGCTGCCATTCCGCGCTTACACAGTATGGCCGGCGATATTAGCTAGCACTCGCCCACGGTATTCTCTGTAAAAGGGAAGACGGTAAAACAAAACAAGGCAACTACATCTGGACTGCTCTAGGACCGCAACTAACCTAATAAATTATAACAACCAACAAAGGACTGATTCACTGGGATTGCATCCGACGGTTTAATTTCTGTTTTTGGAGTCTGTTTGTCTCGCGATGGAAGAGAGCAGTGCACACTTCTTCGAGGGGACCGAGAAGCTCCTGGAAGTGTGGTTCTCCCGAGAAGACCAAACCAAAGGAACCGGAGATCTGCGCACTATCCCCCGGTGAGTGAATGAGTCCGAGAGAGATTGAGTCATTCGCCCTGACGCTTTACTCCGTCATAAAGGGTGTATAAACTATCAGTAATGTCACAGTGATAGCTCTGAAGATGAGTGACATGTGGCTGTGTCACCCGAGGCGGGATCCAGTGCTGACACCATCCTCCTTTACTCTCATTCATTCATTTATTCGAGCTGTCAGGACTGGAGCTGAACCTCGAGCTACAGGAGCTTGCTTTCCTCCCCCTTCTTTAGACATACTTAAACTATTCAGAGTCGTCATTATCAACAGATCTAATCAACGTTTAGATGACGTTACAGGTTTTGATCTCAGTCTGGCCTTGTCTGTGTCTCTTCACATCGCTCTGAATGTCCATCTGTCACTGGAGCTCGTTTGGCTGTATCTGGATCAGCTCTGAATCAGTTATTGATGGGCTGGAGTGTGAGTGAAGGCTGATCGATTGATTAGCCAGGGGCTATCTTACAGCTAGCTGATGGCGCCATGAGGAACACGCCTCCTCAAACACCACAGTCCTCTCTCAGTGCTTCTGTACATATGAATGCAAAAACTGGATGTTTTGATTCCTGTTTTGTTGACGTAGCGTTACTAGTATTATTTTTTTTTCGCAACGTTATAACGTTAGGTATTTAAATAATCTTAAGATTTGCGATTGCAGCTGTGCTTCAGCACATGCATTTGATTGCATGCAAGAGCTCTATTTTTGGGAAAGATCATGGCGGTTGATCCTGCGCCGCAGCCTCCATGTGAAAGTCACGCGTCTGCGTCACATGTCGTAAGCTCCGCCCACGTGTTGTGATTGGTCGGGAGTTGTATTCACTCATTAGTTGGTACGTATGCGCAGACAGCTGTTGCGGTGTGCACGCGCGTCTCCTGCGGACCACAGAGAACATAAATCAGTGACTGCGGACAGAAAACAACATAAAATTAATGTGCAATAATGGGTGGACATAAGAATGTATTTGTTTTGATGTCTAGGCTATATATAATAGAGTAATAATTACAGATAATGACATAAAATAAATTCTACACTTAATGTGGAAGTTAACACGTGTACATTATGATTTAGCAAGGCTAGATATTAGGTTAACAGATCGTCCAGTAATGAACATGTTTATTGGCTGATACTAACATTCTCGAAATATTGGGAGAAATCTCTGATACTGCTGTTCTCAAAATATTGGTCTACTATTACTATAAAATAAAAAAAGAGTCCATAGTATTAATACTATGATGCCTGCCAGCTACAAAAAAACTTAAATGATTCTGCAAATAAAAGACACTGTAAATAATGTCATAGTAATGCCATTGCAATATCCAAAACAATTCATGATCATGTTTCCAGAGCTGGGCAGTAATTGGATAACGTTATCAGAGAAATACAGAAACATTAAGTACTTGTAATTAGATAAAATTACATTTTGAAATACTTGTAATCAGACTACAGTTACTTTTTATGGATTACATATTACCTCAATAGCAATAATGTATTCATAATTTATGGATTATCACCAATTAGGGATCACAATCGAATATTTGAGCTCACAAAAAACGAATATTCGAATATTTGTTTATTTAAATTAAGTTCAATGAGACAGACGTTATTTTTCAGCAATATTTGTTTCCGTCATTTTGAACAAGCTTAAACACAATAAGCTTGAACATTACACATCGTGTTTTGTAGCTGAAAACCTTTAACAATGCGTGTAAACAAACAAAAGTACAGATTAAAAGCCAAAAAAAAGTGAACAAAGAAAAAATGTAAAGCAGCAATTAGGCTATTGCAGAACGTAGCCTACACTTAACTTTGAAACTTTTAAACTGTCAGCAAATCTTTTTTGCTTTTTTTCTATTGTTTTACATGTTCTTGTTAATAAACACGGGCATGTACACATGATCGGGGGAAAGTCGGCTCCTTAGTCTGTTAACAATAAGGCCGGCCACGGAGAAAACGTGCTCTGACGGAACAGACATTGGCGTGACTCACAAATAACGGTGTGCTAAGCGAATACATTTTGTGAAGCGCTTCGTGTTTTCGTTTCACCACTGAATGGGATCCTCATGGCTCAGCCTTTTCCGACGAGTGGGCATTGCATGCGCTTCATCGTGGCGACTGCATCCGCACCACTCGCATCAAGGAAAATGTTCTGATAATGTTCAAAAAAGTTTTTTTTTCTTACTTCTCTCATGTTTTTATCGAGAAACCTGAGATGTTTGTGCCGAGGGTCTAGGGCAGACGCGAGAAGAGGAGTTTTCACTGCATTCTCCAAGTTAGCAGTGTTTATTCATTGCTTGAGAGATGCCGCAACAATGTTCTTGAATTCGGTCACTTTCTGTGATTCTCCACGGCATATTTGAAGCACTGTAGAAGACCGCAGTTCTTAGTTCAAGTTCGTTATTTCCAATGTAACGTTAGGCGAGCGGTATGCACGCTTATAATGGAAGGGTTAGGGGTAGGGTTAGGGTTCAACTTTTCAGAATGCCCCAAGCGCACAGCAGGTCATGTAACAAGAACTAAACATTCAGCTTCATCCTTTCCCATAACAACGTTGAAAGCTCAGCCAAGATGAAGGAACAGCTCATCATAGCTGTATATGGATTGCCATTTTGAAATAAATTTAGGAGCAGAGCTACTGAGAGCGATTTTTGTGCTGCAAATCCATTTATCCTTTGCTGAAATTTCCGCATCTTCATGGAGAGAGCGCGTCATTGTTGCTTAGCAACGGCAGGCGCCTCAGGAGCGTTTCCGCCCGAGCGCTTTGGAAAGGAGAAAGCAGCGCGCCTAGCGTTTTCCACGTGTTTTTAGGTGCTATATGTGGACAGCCCCTTATTCATTCATTAATTATTTTTTGCCTGCGTACATCTTCAAATATGCCGTGGAGAATTTTTGATTTTTGCGAAGAATGTTTTTTTGCGAAATTCGAATATCATTTTTATTTATCGAATAATTAGAGCAGAACGAATATTCGAATGTTCGACTATCCGTGCTACACCCCTATCACCAATTCCTCTTTTTCGTCTTTTATTATTTTACTTCCTGAAATAGCCTTCCGCTTATATACACTCGGAAAGTCTTTCAGTTTTGTGGAGATTAACGCAGAGATCTCACAGCATCTGAGCTTTGATTTACAGAAATCTTTTCAGGTTTAAGAAGTGTTTCAACATTGCATCAACTACTGACGAACACATACATTTTTATTTGAATTATTACTATTTGGTAAACCTAGATGTAATATAATGTTTAACGCACTTCATGTTGGAAGGAATGGAATATATTTTCTTACTTTTCATATTGTTATATCAGTATGGTTATCCTATTTAAATCAATTTGATAAACGAGATGGATCAAAATTAATCTAAAAGTAGTCTGATTATATTATCTAAAATGTGTAATGTAATGGATTACGTTACTAACTACAATTTTTGTCATGTAATTTGGACTCCGTAATGGACTACAATTTGTAAGTAATCCACCCAGCACTGTATGCTTTCATATAGTTGTATTTTATACCATTGATCTACAGTACATATTTTCATAAAGTCCGGTACTCTGTAATGTTACGGTCAGTCTTGCAGCTCATACAGAAGCTAGATGTGTAAAATATGAATGAGTGAGGACATCTCTGCTATGTCTATAGTGTCCTGCAGTAAGGTTTCTCAGAACTGAAAGCTGATCTCTGTGGTTTCTCAGGGTTCGGCTGGCAGATTGAATGATGAGGGCTATTAGTTTACTTCTGGGAAAGCATTAGCACACTCCGAGATACTAGAAAGAGGATCATTAGAGTCTGAGCACAGCTAGTTCTCTGATAAGTCCAGTTTAACTGCCCCTTGTCTTCCTACAGCACGAGGAAACACTTTACTGTGCTCAAATCAGCCTTTGTCTGGCCAAAAAATATATTTTTTAGCAAAATGAGATTTAAAACAAATGATAAATCATATGTGTTCTTTTATTATTGCTTGCACAAAATGCTGCACATTTCTTTGTGAATTTGAAATATAACACTAAAATAATATTCTAATATATCACTTATGGCATATAATTGCTCTTTTGTTGTCTGCATTTTTAAGCTTCGGATAAAAGCATCTCCTAAATAACTAAATATAAATATAATGTAAATAACAACTAAATTTTAAAACAAGCCCCAAATAAAATAAATAGCACAAATAAAATGAATAACTTCGTATAAACAAAAATGTAATTAAAATTAGAGACAACCACTGCATTTTAATCATGATCTGAACATAAATGCTGCATACATGCATACATGTTTCTCAATGTCAAGATCCTTCCTTGGCAGGACGTGTCCTTCCAAGTCACTTCCTTCAGAGGCTAGGCGAGACTCCTCTTAAGCATTCGGAGAACACGTAAATAGAACAGGCTAGCAAGTGCACGTAATTGCGTCATTACGTCAGTGAAAAGGTCTGTTTGAATAACGCTGTATCGTTAAATTACTTTGGACAACTTAACTAGTTATTTATAAAAGAAATGCCGATGACGCAACCAATTGTTAAATGAAAGGTCCGGTTCAGTTAACCATTTGTATTTGTATAATTTACAATATCAATATGGTAGTAATTTGTAGTGGCATTTAAACGTTAAACTTTACTTATATTTACTACAGTTATAACAAATGTTTGGTAACGTAAATAAAAACCGTTAATGCTCCGACTCCGCTAACGTTCGACATTTTTGAATTTTTGAACAAGATAGCAAAGCTGCGCGCATAGGATTGTGGGTGATTTGAGAGCGCGAAGAGCGCAAAGGATACACACATGCATCCTTTCCTGTGTATGGGATATTCTTCTAACGAAGGACTCAGTCCTTGGTTGAAATTCCGATCCTTGACATTGGAACAGTCCTTCGACGGATGTCGATGACATAGCATCCTCGGAATACTGGCTTCCGAGGATCCTTCCTTGACATTGAGAAACACCTACAGATTCACTCTCTGCCAGCAAGTGGAGCTTAAAGCGTTTCCTTGGTTACTGCTGTAAACAAATCACCTGTGAACTCCGTAGCAGGTGGAGCTTAAAGCGTTTCCTTGGTTACCGCTGTAAACAAAGCACCTGTGAACGCTGCAGCAGATGAAGCTTAAAGCGTTTCCTTGGTTACTGCTGTAAACAAAGCAGCTCTGCACTTATGAACTTTAATATGCATAATACAGAGGCTAGCTGAAAAGAAAAAATCCATCTTAACTTTTCTAAAGACAGTAAGTTCCCCTCAGACACACATCTTTGCATCTCAACTGATTTGAATCAATTCTCAACCAGCTCGCTCTTAATCGTTACATCCTGTAAATGATGTTTGATTATTGAGAGGAAACCTAAAGCATGTATTACTAGAGACTCATGGTACTTACTACTTCGGTGTAATCTGGAAATGATTTGACTTGGCCAGGCATGTGACAAGTGGATTTATTTGACAAGGTAACAAGTATTGACTTTCCGTTTATGCCGTGGGGGAAAACAAACAATTCAAATTCACGCGCGGAGACCTTGTTAGGCACTATCTTTACTTTTTGTGAAGATTTCGATTGATTTTTGCTTGCTGCAGTACCGAAAAGTTGATGTGTGGCATTCTGTACCTCTAATAAGTAAAATAAACTGATCTGAAGCTGTATATGACTAATAAACAGACGGACTGAGCGGGTAGCACAGATAGACTACACTACTGTCATTAGTCCTGTCCCCTGCACGGCTTACAGTAACCCTCCTTCACATCACAATCAAATAACATCTCACTCCCTGATATGTTGTGATGTCATAATCTATTAAAACATTTATTTTGTATTATTATACACAATCCCTTATGAAAATTAGCCATGGTATTACTATAGTAAATGTATAGTAGGCTAGCCAGGTATTTTTTTTTTGCGTTTTTATTACCAATTATAGCCTAGAACCGCAGTTTTACTACAAATACCATGGTTAAACTATGGTTAGTGTAGCAAAACGTTGTTTTTACCATGGTTTAACTAGTAAAAAATAACCATGTTTTTTCGTATTTTATATACAAATGTTCATGTTACATATTTATTTTACGGCATGTAGGCCTATTTGTAAAAATGATTAGGCAGCTGTAGCACACACAACGCAGAATAACGCTGCGCATTTCAAGGCACTTCAGCGGACTGGTTTTGTCATTCTTACACATTTTTAATATATCAATAATAAAGTAAGACAGGCTTTTACTCAAGTCTTTATCACTTTATTAATATTAAGCAAAACAAAACATCTAATGTTTTCTTTTGACAAGCCGTCTCGTTCTCGTAGAGGCTTGTAGTAAGCGGTCTCTTGCTCCATTAGGTAACAGAAAATGTAGGGAAAAGACACTTTTGTCCATTCCGTTGGGTTGTTTGTCCAGTCACAGATACCGCACGGACAGTCCGACCCAATACAGCTCAGTTTTTATACGTATGTTACTCTGTCAAGCGGCAGAAATTATTTAATGTAGGCCATTCTGAGTCTACACCATGCTTTTCCAATGAGGGGGAAAGGACTGTTTTTCCCCCACGCCGACTCCGCCCACACAGCTGATGCGACACCGAACAAGTCAATAGTTCATATGTGAAACCCAGGAGACTCACTCAACAGAGATTGATGGGTCTTTTGAATAAATTCGAGTGGAGTCAGTGTGAGCAAATTTAGTTTGTAATAGGCAGATTTGTGAAAATGCATTATATTATTGCAAAATAAACCCTTTTTTTTTCTTTTTTGATTGTGCCAAATGTGTGAAATTTGAGAGTTCAACAGAGCCAGCAGCTGTGTGTCCTCCGAAACGATCTGTCTTCATTTGTGCTCTATAATTACTTTTTATTGATTCTTTCCAGAAAGTTTGATTGTCTAATTTTGCCGTTTGTTTGCCATTGTTCCAGCCTTTTTGTTGTTATTTTTCAAATAATACTCAGCTTCATGCAGAAAATCCTAGAATCATGTTTCCTAATAATAACCTAATAATGTTTGTCTCTCTCTGTGCCTTTACAGATTTGAGTGGGACAAACTTCTGGAGAATGTGCATTGTTTGATTATAAGTGTGACAAAGACTGACAAGCAGGAAGCTTATATACTCAGGTGAGTTATTGATTCATCAGAGGACAGGATTGTGACAACACTGTGATCCTTCAGCGTTCATAACGGCTCGAAATCCACAGCAAATTAAGATTTCATTCACACCACTGAGAAATGGAATCAGAAAAGTGCCTGGGTTATTCGTAGCGATGTTACAGCACAAACTGATTTAAAGATAAATTGAGAATGTTGTGCAATTCAGAAATGAGGCTTAAAGAAGGTAGATAAGTTTTAAAAACTAAATAGCTCAAATGGTACGTGTTTTGCTCTTTATTCTGAGGTGTCCTTGTTAGTCTAATTATACTAAGTTATATTTATTAACTACATCTACTTACTATATGGTTAGGGTGTTTGGCTTAGAGTTACTAATGTAATTTTAATTATGCATAATTTGTTATTATAATAGTACGTGTATGTAACGTGTAACAAGGATATCTTAAAATAAAGTGTTACTGAAACATTTTACTGGCTCATTGCTGGATAGCAAAGCCGTGGGCTGAATGTTTATCATGATTTTGATGCATTATTAATGCACACAGCAGCGTTTCAGCTTCGAGATACTCACAAGCTGATAAGACGAATATGAAAGGCATCTGTGTGACTCTCACAGTCATGGGGGTAAATGATTCAGAGGACTTGTAAATGCGTCCTGCTAAGGATGACGCTAAGCCATTTATTTGGTCTGAGAGACAAAGGGTCAAAGCTATTCATAGCTGTGTGGAGAGAAAAAAAGCTGGACGGGTTTTTACTTTACAGTTCTGCTGAAATGGCTTTAAAGCCATTGCTATTCACAATGTTGATTCATTTTATATTAGCAAAAATATTAAAGTAAATATTGTGAATACTCCACTTTGTTGTAAATGAGCCATAATTTAAAGGATTAACCACTCCTTGGTGTCTCTCTCTCACTCTCTCTCTCTCTCTGTCTGTCTCTCTCTCTCTCTGTCTCTCCCTCTCTCTCTCTCTCTCTCTCTCTCTCTCTCTCTCCCTCTCTCTCCCTCTCTCCCTCTCTCTCTCTCTCCCTCTCTCTCTCTCTCTGCTAGTGAGAGTAGCATGTTTGTCTCCAAGAGACGTTTCATTTTGAAGACATGCGGAACCACCCTCTTACTGCAGGCACTGGTGCCACTGCTGGAGCTGGCTCGTGAGTACTGCGGCTTTGATGCCATCGAGGTACGACACACACACAAACTCTCAGATGCATGTTCAGGGAAGAATTTATGGCACTTCATCATATCCGACTGCAGTAAAGCAAGATATAACAACATGAAAAGCTCAGGTTTATGAGTTCACGTGCGCTTCAGATGAGTCAGTTTACACTAGTGGTGCAACGGATCACAAAACTCACGGTTCACACCTTCTTACGGATCATTTTTCAAATAAGTAAAAAAAAAAACATAGTTTGCTTTTCATTTGTTACTGAAAGCTTACTTTAAGTGCTTCTACACCACAGCATAAATACTAGCTGAACCAATGATGTCAGTAATAAAACAAGAACAAACACAAATTACATACATAGATCAATAATACAACAAAGGTAACAGACAGTAACACTATTATTCAAGTGCAGAAATGTAATAATTGTAAAATAACACACTAGAGCTCTTCACTGCATAAGTTAAATCTAGCAGACAGAAGCAGGCGTTTAAGCAGGCTGCTGTCACTTTAAGACCTAATATACTGACACACATCTGCTTGCTTTCTCAGCGGTTTCGCTTCACTTCAGACATAACCGACTGTTTATTTGCCAAAACCGGTATTTTAATATAACGTTGTGTGTATGTGAGAGTGAAAGAGGAATCATGTGGCAGCGGTAGAAAACGGAGCGCGTGTTCTCTTTTGTTTAAAATGGTTTGAATGGGTAAACTGGCAAGACAACACACATGCATACGATAAACTTTCACTCTATGATGGTTAATTTAATCGTGGAATCACATGTGTGCCGAACCGTGGGGTCATCTATGAGCCGTTGCACCCCTAGATTACACGTGATGTCAGGTTAATCATGGTGTCTTTATGAAAATGTGACTTGACCTCATCTCATTTTCTTTTAGAATTTCTTCTATTCTCGTAAAAATTTTATGAAGCCCACCCATCAAGAGTTCCCTCACCGCAACTTCCAGGAGGAAGTCGAGTTCCTCAGCCAGATTTTTCCAAGTACGCTTTCAGATGCAACAGATGATGTGAACATTATGAATGAAATTAGTATTGTCTGATTAAAGGGTGTTTTCTTGTTTGTTTACATGCGCAGATGGAGCAGCCTACTGTATGGGACGTCTGAACTCAGACTGCTGGTGAGCTGTTTTACTTCATCTAGACTTCACACAATCTGTCTGACTTCAGATAAACCATCACCAGAAAATTTAAATAAGGCCCGATTTTAGTCGGTTTGTTTGGGGTGTTTTATGCCATAGTTTCATAATGATTAAATGATTATTGATTGGAAAATAACAAACTCCTCATCTGATGTCTGTCTCTGTGGTGTTGTTCTCCGTTCTGTCCTGAAGGTATCTGTTCACGCTGGAGCTGCCGGACTTCTGCGAGAACAAGCAGGCGGACCAGACCCTAGAAGTTCTGATGAGTGACCTCGACCCAGCGGTGATGGACCAGTTCTACATGAAAGACGGTGTTTCTGCTAATGATGTCACTCGTGTACGATTCGTCCTCTAGGCTTCTGTCATTTGTGCAAAATCCAGCACAGTATTCTGATTGATTTTATTTCGAGAGGTGTCTTTAAGGTTATCTGTGGTGTCTTCACAGATGAGTGGAATTCGTGACCTGATTCCAGGTTCAGTGATTGATTCCACAATGTTCAACCCTTGTGGATACTCCATGAATGGAATGAAAACGGATGTAAGGAGTCATTCAAGGCTTTGTGTTTATTTGTGAGAAAGTCGCTCTGTGTTCTGCAGCGTGATTGAGGTTGTTGTCTTTCTAGGGAACTTACTGGACAATTCACATCACCCCCGAACCAGAGTTCTCCTATGTCAGCTTTGAAACCAACCTCTCCCAGACCTCTTATGATGAGCTTATCCGCAAAGTCGTGGATGTCTTCAAACCAGGGAAATTTGTGACAACGCTTTTCGTCAATCAGGTACATTATTACACAACTAATCGACAAATAATTATTTTTCGAACAGGTGCTTCAACAACTTTTTTCTAATTGTTCTGAAAAAAAATATATATATATATATATATATTTTTTTTTCAAGGTTGCATTGTAATTATGCATTTAAGTACTGAGTAATATAAATTAACTACATGCATAAGTGTCACAAGCTTCAAATTAGGGCTGTGCAAATAATCGAATGCAACGATCATGTGCATCTGGTCAATAAAGCCGGTTCTGTGATTAGTAGTAAATCTCCATCACCTGCTTTCAGATGGAGCAGCATTTAATACACTGAGCCGTAGATCACTGACATGCTATGCGATACTGGCTCATTATTGGCAATGTAGCAAATTAGGAGTTTACTGTGGCAGAAGTCATAGTGAATGGTTGGTTAATAGCGAGAATTAGACTTTAAAATAAAGTGTGACCGTCAAACCCATTCTTCTCATTTATCTGGTTCCCAACAGAGCTCCAAATGTCGCAGCGTTTTCTCTTCGGCTCAGAAGCTGGAGGGGTACCGCCTCCTGGACCGCCAGTTGGCACACTTCAACGACTACAACTTCGTCTTCACCAGTTACACCAAGAATCAGCAGCAGAAGCGGAGCTGAACCTCCGAAATGAAGCGTAAAAAGAAATCCCGCTGTCGCGAGGAACAACTCTGCGGCCGGCGGTGTTTGTGCGTGGAATCTTCTGGCTGTAGATCTTCCCTGAGTTTAACATTTATGCATTCTTGTACCTATGACGTAGATATCGTGCATGAAAGCTCTTCCCGTGTCTCTGTAGATATTCTAGCCCATTCTTGCTGTGATCTTGAAGTGCATGTAGAGTTCTTGAACGTGGTGGTGGTGTGTATGAGGCATGTCACTCCATCCCAGGACATGCAATGTTCCCTTCCCTTCCTGCAGGTGTCCCCTCGCATCCCCCACAGACAGGGTTTCCGACCTCACTAGACAAGGACCCTGACGTGCTCCGATCCATCTCGTCTCCCGACCGTGTTTCACCATACACACCAGTGTTTTGTTTGAGTTCATCGGTGTGCGTAGAGGTGTTTTTGGGCAGGGTTTGATTTGCATTTCATTCAATACATGTGGCGTTGGTTATTTAAATCTTGAGTTTTTCGCTCAGTATGTGTATGGAAGCCCGTTTTCACCACTGAATAAAAAATTAAACAAGGTTATTGCAAGCTTTTTCTCACAATTATGACTTTCCTCAGAATCGCGAGATGTAAACTCTGAGAAATTGTCGTAATTCTGAGTTTTTTTCTCGCAAATGCAAGTTTATATCTTGAAATTTTGACTTTGTAACTCGCAATTCTGAGAAATAGTCACAATTCTTACTTTTTTTTTTTTCTCAGAATTGTGAGTTATAAAGTCAGAATTGACATAAAAAGTTGCAGTTGCCTTGTTTTAGTTTTTATTTAGTGGCGGAAACGGGCTTCCATAGTGTTCAGCTCAACTGTGTGTAGCTAGCCAACTACTCTGACAGTGAAAATGTCCTGAAAACAAACGTAAAATATTCCTCGATCATCTTATTTTCTTTAACCCTGCAGCCAGCTGTCTTTATTCTGTGTATTAGAGAAGTGAGCGTTTTAGAAGTTGAGTAACTTAACTGTCTTCTTCGATGTCGACAGCCTGCTCTTCTTTTAGGGACTGTTTTGGAAAACAGTGCTTGTTTCAATAATACGCAAGGTTAGGTGGTCAGGATTAAACTGAACTCTGAGCACGATTCTCATGACTCCCTTCATCAGCTTTACAGGTGGTCAACTTTATTCAAAATCTACAGAGAAGTGAATGTTACTCAACTGTTGCCTTAAGTGTCAAAAACATATACTCTGCAATATATAACCATTATGGTGAAAGTCAGCTGTTGTCTTCCTTTCCTCAAAATCAAATGGCATTTAACATGAATGTATTACAAGTAAAAAAACAAAACAAAAAAACATAGTTGAAAGGTGACAATATGTTCTATAAAAATAATTGATTTTTCTGAATGTAGCAAATGCAGGAGTGTTGGAGAAAGAGAGAATGGTGTTCTTTGCCTTCCGTCCGTCGTTGGTGTCATTGTGAAGGACCCTGGGGCTGTCCAGCACAGAGCCTGCACAGTGCACACACTGTGACAGACACTTTGCAATAGTGTGCCGATCGCACAGCAAAGCATTTTTCTTTTTCTAAACAAAATGAGTTCTCTCTCTTTTCTCTACAGAAGCCGGTGAGCACACAATAGGCTTGCACTGATCTGAGCACGTCAGGGCTGACCCGGATCATTCCACACCCCACGCTGCACAGCGCCAAGCACACTTCTCTTTTTTTGCAGTATATTTTTACACCTCTCCAGATCATGCTCTCTTTGTGCATTGAGAAAAAATAGTTTTTCACATAGTGACTAGCAGGATATTCACCGTGCAGTGTCTCTGCTTCAGCCCTTTGTAACGTGTTTAATTTCTGTTCGCACGACTTAACAAACTTTGCTGATAGCTCCTAAATGTGATGAGCAGTGAGTTTTATTTTGACGGAGTAGCTGTTACACGCAGCTGGTGTAGTTGAGAGGACTCTGAAAGCTTCTTGACGTGGAGGTCCTGCCGCTGAGAGAATCTGAAAACCTCTCTACAGTAACCAATGGGTTTTAAATGTGGCTCTGCCGTCTGAGAGGTCAAAGGGCAGCTGGAAGTTTACAGTAGCAGTTCCCAGGGGGAAAACAAAGCAATTAAAATTGATTTAACGGACAATATAGGTGTCAGACGTGGAGAAATAACATGAGTATGATCGCATATCACACCTAGTGTTTTTCCGGTGAAGGGGTGGTGGTTTCAAACGTGTTTCTGCTCTTTCTATGTGGGATTTACACCGTTCACGAGTGGAGGGGAGAAACTGATGCTGCGGACCAACTGTATAATCTATATATTTAATTATTATTTTTTATTTTTTTCTGACCCTGTTCTGAGGCGGGGAGGGACCTTTTCAGGCTGGTTCTTTCCAGCCTGTGTTGGTTGGTAAGGAAACTCTATAGAAAGGATTTTCACAGGAAGTTGGGTAGGGGAAACTGCTGCTCCAATTCTCTTGCTATTTCCTTGGTTGGTCAAGATGTGCTAAATATATCTGTACTTAAGAGCTTGATGCTTTCAATAAAGTTCGTAACTATATCAGCTGTGTACTTGAGATTTATTTATAGAGTTTTTATTCATTGCCCAGAATGCACTGCTGTATATTAATATGATATTTGGCTGGGTTAAGTGGATTCAAAATTAAATTGTACACACTGAGGTTTATAGACATTTTATTAAATTTGATTCAAATTTTTACAAGAAGTTGTCTTTCAAATTTTACAGGTTACCTTGTTTTACCTTTCATAATGAGTTAAGTCCATTTCTTTAGTTTATTTTAACCATATGTTGGTGTATATCAAAAGGACATCTGTTTCACAAATAGGCTTAAGCCAGCACTAGGCCTTAATTAAACGAGACCTTTAAAAATAAGCCGCTTTTACAGAAATGCCTTCGAAGAAAGCGTTACAAGTGTGCATCTTGACAAAGAACAATGGCACTGACAAATTTTAAGATCTTTTCAGCTGAGACCACTCAAACATGCAATGTAGTCTGGGACCAGCTCAAGCCTTGTCTGCGAAAATCAGGAATTCATGTCTCAAGTCATAATTCACCCTTAAATTCATAATGGCCTTAAAGTCTCAAATCAGAGCAGAAAGTAATTGCATTAAATTACGCATGCACTGTAATAGTTTTCTTTTCTTTGAAATATCTAAACCTCCTTAAATCAAGATACATTTACTTAAGATGACTAAGTAAATGTATGTCAGACTAAACATGAAGTCTTGCTTTCTGAATTGAGCTCGAGTTTAATGTCATTGTGTAAGAACTTGGTTTTTTTTTTCATCATTTTGCATCTGAAAAAAATATTGCATATTGATTTAAAGAATCTTTATAGACATTTCACTGGAAAACAAACGGAGGAATGGGAGCAGAGCTATACAAGATGTTTGTTTTTTATCTATTTACTTTTTGTTAAAATGGTTTAGATGTCGATTAACGGTACTTTCCCAAACACATGAAATGTTATATTACAGGAGGAATAATGTGACAGGATTAGATGAAGGTAAGGGACACTCTTTAAATGATAAAGAGGGAGGGGGCTACTGTTGTTGCATGTGTTACAATTGTAATGTTATATAGTTAATCAAAATCCTGTTAAATTTCATTAACGTTAAGACAACACATTCTGAATGGTGTTGTATTTAATTCAACAAACCTCCCTAGCTTACATGTTTTTGGGTGTGTTAAATATTTTTTGTCTTAGTTTTTTAATGTGTTGTTAAACAAAATAATAATAATAATTCTTAATTTCCAATTAGAATATAGGATCATTTGAGAAAATCTGAGACAGCCCACTTTCACTAGAAATACATTTGTCTGTGGTGCATCTTAAAATATGTATATTGGGTTATCCCTTCCAAATAACATTATGTGAACTGAATACAAATGCAAATATCACAGCTGGACCTTAATGTTAACAAAAATGATAGATTAGATATTTAACAAAAAGTGTCCCACTTCACATGAATTTACTCAAATGAATATTCATGAGCTAATCTTTCACCACAGCAGCATTTGTAAAGCAGGAGGCAGCTCATCACTGAGGCGCAGTTATAAATGCTGAAATAGTTCTGTTGAAAGTGAAACCAACATGAAATTATTCCACTTAACGTAACGACTTAATTGCCCAAGCTTACCACAACCCTATCAATGATTTAATTCTATGATCACCTTTATTCAACAACAACAAAAAAATTTGTTTCTATATTCTTTCTTCTGACCTGCTAAATACAATGAAGTGCCAGAGTAGAGGTTTTTGCGCTGAACTGAAAGATTATCGGAGAAGTTAAAAGACCAGAGGGCTGCTGTGGATCGTATCAATCCATATATATGCATTAAGAACTTTACAAACTTTTGCAAAGCCTAAATACAAATAAATTGACTGATTTTTATTTTCATGTACAAAACGAGTACTGCGTCTTAGCTAAGACGCTACAGGAAAAGTCTCTTTTCACGAAATACTGAAGTAAAAAATTATCCTTAATTTTGAATTTTTGTAAAGCGCATTTGCAGCAGTACACAGCCATAGGCGAGACGGCTAGCTCACTCATTGGCTGCTCTGCAGCAAGTGCACAGCCTATCGAGCGCAGGCTGATGCAATATCAGACCAATTAGGACGCTTCGCGCCCATCAAGCCACTTCCCGCCGAAACGGGTGTGGCCCAACCCTATAAAAGGAGCTCGAAAAGGCTGACTCACCTTATTTATTTCATCGCCGAAGCGAACCAGAGTGAATCGTACGCACGGCAGAGAACGCAGTACTCGTTCCCTCTTCTAGAGAAAACCGAGGTTACGTTAGTAACCGAGTACGTTCTCTTATGAGAGTTCTCTCGTACTGCGTCTTAGCTAAGACGCTACGGGAACCTCATGTAAAACGCCGTGCGCGCAGGGATCACACACCAATAAACCTGAAGCAACGCCCAGGATTTACAGTGCACAGTCACCCGAGGGACTCACAGAGAGCCCAGGACAGGAGAGGGAGAAAGCCCTCCGTCCCATATCTAGCAGCACCCGTAGATGCGGCAATACAATCATCACACAGTCGAGGCAAGGCCTGACCAATGTGGCAAAGCGGGTCTTACGTAATACTGCCCATATGACACGAACTCAGAATTCCCATCAGGGCCCTGATTCGGCTATACCGACAGCAGCCTCGCTTACAAGGCGGGAACCTCCAGGTTATAAAACCTGATAAATGTAGACGGCGAGGCCCAACCTGCCGCCATACATATATCCTGCAAGGAAATCCCAGTAGACCACGCCCACGACGAGGCGACGCCTCTTGTGGAGTGAGCTCTGACACCCAGTGGGCACTGAAGGCCCTTGGAAGCGTAAGCTAACGCTATGGCGTCAACTATCCATCTGGATAGAGTCTGTCTCGAAACAGCCATTCCCTTGGAACGTCCACTGAACGAGACAAACAGCTGCTCAGTCCGTCGAAAGACAGCGGAGCGAGACACATAAGCTCTTAAAACCCTAACAGGGCAAAGAAGACTCGAGTCTCCATCCTCTCCTGACACCGACAGGGCAGACAGGGTAATAACCTGAGCCCGAAACGGCGTGTTGAGGGACTTTGGCACATAACCGTGCCTAGGTTTGAGTATGACCCTTGAGTCATTAGGCCCAAACTCCAAGCACGACTGGCTCACCGAGAGCGTGTGGCAAGAGCCAACAAGAATATCGTCTTGAACGACAGATGCTGGAGGCTAATCGATTGGATAGGCTCAAAAGGGGGGGCCCTTCATGGCCTCCAAAACCGTCGCGAGATCCCATATAGGGACTGACGGAGGTCTGGGAGGATTCAGCCTCCTAGCTCCTCCAAGGAAGCGGATGACCAAATCTCTCTCTGCCCTTATCCAACAGCTCTTGCAGGAAGGAGAGAACCTCCGTCACCTCTCAACTAAGGGGTGAACATCCCCGAGCTGTACACCAGCTGGAGAACACCGACCACTTCGAGGCATAGAGCCGCAGCGTTGACGGAGCCCTAGCCTGAGTGATGGTATTTAGCACTCCCACTGAGAGATCAGCTGGTAACCGTTGAGCGCCCACACATGGAGGGACCACAACTCCGGTTGAGGGTGCCAAACCGAGCCCTTGGCCTGTGAGAGGAGGTCCCTCCTCCAAGGCAATGGCCACGGGGCGATGTCTGCTAACCGCATCAAATCTGGGAACCATGGTTGGTTCTTCCAAAAAGGTGCTACAAGCAGTATGGAACATCTCGTTTCTCTCACCCGTTCTATCACCTGCGGAAGGAGGGAGACGGGAGGGAAAGCATAAAGCGGGCAGCACGGCCATCTCCGTGATAGCGCGCTTTCGTTCTTGGAAAAGAACGCGGGGCAGTGAGCGTTGAGGTGATCGAGTAAAATGGTTCTGTGTTCCACAATTTGCCAGTCGTCCAGATAGTTCAGCACTCGCATGCCTCTGAGTCTGAGAGGAGCGAGCGCTGCGTCCATGCACCTCGTAAACGTACGAGGAGCTACAGACAAGCCGAACGGCAGGACTGTAAACTGGTATGCCTGGCCCTCGAAGGCGAATCTCAAATATCGCCTGTGATTTGACGCTCTCTGTATTTGAAAATACGCGTCCTTCAGATCTATTGACATGAACCAGTCTCCTCTGCGAATATGCGCGAGGAGCTTCCTGGTCGTAAGCATTCTGAAACTGCGTTTCATCAATGCCCTGTTCAGCTGTCTTAGATCCAGTATGGGCCTGAGACCCCCGTCTCTCTTGGGCACCAGAAAATATCTGCTGTACAGCCCCGCCTCGCTTTGAGCTTGAGACACAGACAATATCTGGGTAGCCGTGATAACGGCTTTTGTGTGCAGGCAAGCGGGCACTCGTGCAGGCTTGCGCATTGCAGATGACGCTGAGACAGTCACAATTCTTGGAACTGCAACAGCGGCGTGCTTGGGTGAGAGCTCGGCCGCAGCGGAACTCATACACCGGCGCTTTCCTAGCAGTGCTAGGATGTTTTCGGGGCTTCTGGTTTCACCGCAATCCTCTGCCGCGGCTCCCGCGGCGCGACGGCTGGAAGAGCGAGAACGGGGTCCCGAGCTGCGTTGCTGACGCTGTCGCGATGACGCAGCTGGAGGCGGTGGGCGTGACTGAGAGCTCTGTGGGGCCGGCCTATCGCGGCTAGCTGCAGAACCGGAGCGCTTCGGGAAGAAGTGCTTGAACGCCTGCGACGCTTTCTGATCCTCTGCGAATCTTTCCACAAACTCCCTGACAGATGATCCGAAGAGACCAGCAGGAGTCAGCGGCGCGTCGAGGAACGCAGCGCGCTCAGACTCTTTGATGTCAGAAAGCGTCAGTCACAAATGCCTCTCAGCCACCGTAGTGGAAGCCATAACCCTTCCCATAGCCTGTGCAGCGGACTTAGTAGCGCGGAGCGAGAGATCCGAAGCACTCCTCAGATCCGCGAGACAGATCGCTTCAGGTCCCATCTCATCCAGCTTGCGGAGGAGATCGCCCTGGAAAATCTGCAGCGTGGCCATGGTGTGCAGCACAAACGCAGCCTGCCCAGCAGCAGAGAAGATCCATGCGAGCAGCGATGACGTCATGCGGCAGGCTTTGGATGGCAACGCCGCCTTAGTCCGCCGTCCAGCAGAGGGCGGGCAAAGGTGCGCTGCTATAGCCTTTTCCCCCGCGGAAGTGACAGGTAGCTTCTGTTTTTAGCATCGTCCAGTGTGGAGAATGCTGGTGAAACAGATGAACGAACTCTCACCGAGAAAGAAGCGTTCCAAGCTTTCGCCACTTCTTCGTGAAGCTCAGGAAGAAAGGGGGCGTGCTTTGAGCTGGAAGAAAAACGCTCATCCGGGAGAAAGCTACCATCCAGCCGGGAACGAGAAGGGGGCGCTGGTGCCAGACCACTCGAGGCCGAGGCCGAGGCTCGCCGCGGCCAGCGTGAGCACTCGCATCAGCTCTTTATCGATATCCGCCCATCTGCTGGGCCTCTGAGCAGAAGGCGCGAGATCCACGGAGCTCGCCCAACCCTCACTGCCCGAAGCAAGCAGAGAGCACGTGTCCTCTTCCTCCGACGCGGCCCTGAGATCCACTTCCTCTGATGACGCGGCGGCAGACAGCGGACGCTGACCATCGGGAAGCGATTCAGGGGAGGCCGGTGAAGCGGGGGGAACCGGCGAGCTCGGCAGAGCTGGAGGCGGTTCCGGTAGACGCTGCGAGCGGCACTTTTTACGGCGCTGTGGCGCAGCGGATGATGCAGGCTTCGAGAAGAACGCCCGGCGAGTCCTCAGTCACCATAGGCATTAACTCGCAATGAGGGCAGCCGCCATCAGCGAGCGCGAGCACTGCATGGTCCTCACCCAGGCAGGAGACGCAGATGACGTGACGATCTCCTTCGCTGAGCGGGGCTCTGCACGAGCCGCACGAGGGCATCTTTAATAAGACGCAGCTCTTTTATGAGTGTGCGTCGCAGGGCGAACTCACACAAGGATATAAAGGATATAGGCGCCGGACAGCGCAGCAGGAATGGCAGTGGAAGGCGGCGAGGCCAGCAGC
This sequence comes from Carassius carassius, assembly GCF_963082965.1. Classification (NCBI taxonomy): domain Eukaryota; kingdom Metazoa; phylum Chordata; class Actinopteri; order Cypriniformes; family Cyprinidae; genus Carassius; species Carassius carassius. Next base: position 29,029,937 of record NC_081781.1, on the reverse strand, counting down.
TTCAGAATGGCTCGTCCCGCTGATATGCTTCTCAGACGGCGCTTGCTTCCTCCGTGATCCAGCGATGCGTGAGCTTCGCTGAAGAGATGAAAAATCAGGTGAGTCAGCCTTTTCGAGCTCCTTTTATAGGGTTGGGCCACACCCGTTTCGGCGGGAAGTGGCGTGATGGGCGCGAAGCGTCCTAATTGGTCTGATATTGCATCAGCCTGCGCTCGATAGGCTGTGCACTTGCTGCAGAGCAGCCAATGAGCGAGCGAGCCGTCTCGCCTATGGCTGTGTACTGCTGCAAATGCGCTTTACAAAAATTCAAAATTAAGGATAATTTTTTGCTTCAGTATTTCGTGAAAAGAGACTTTTCCCGTAGCGTCTTAGCTAAGACGCAGTACGAGAGAACTCTTGTAAGAGAACTGAATAACTTTCTATTTTTTCACCGTTCACAGCTGAAATCAGGAAGCTCTTAGGAAACCCAAAGTAACAGTCAGCTGTAATATCTCATCTGTGGCGTTTGTGATCGCTTTGACAAATAGAAAGTTCAAAATAACAGCAATTTATCTGAAATAGAAAGATTTCGTATGTAATCTAATGTTTTGTGTTATGTTGCCCTAACGAGTCAGCTGGAGATAAGTGAATGTCTCCATTTCAAGGTTGTTTATCATTACAGCATGTTGTTGTGAAGCAGTAACTTTCCACTGCTTTTGGTTGAAGTCAGAATGATTGCTGAGGAAGACACAACAAGGATTATTCAATAAACAATAAGCTTATTTTACCATCACTATATCCTGTGTCCTGCTCTTTTCCTGCTTCTCTAAATGTGTTATATAAAAAAGTAAACATTACAGAGGCTGGGTCAGTGTGTCTAATATTCTTGTACAGAAAAATGGTGCAGTAGGACACTTAGAAAAAGACATTTTTGGTTCTCAAATCACCATTGGAAGATGCCATATGATCCTATTAATTTCAAGGCAGATGTGGACCATTGGCATCAAGTGCATGTTACTTCAGAGAAAAACAATTTGCATTTCTCCAAAACGCAGTACACAGCCTGCTGAATCTTTGTTAGAATGCCACGTTAATGGGTAATGCTTACAACAATAACATCAAATAACTAAGAACTAAACCTGTGATTCAAGACAAACCATCTCGGCAAAGTATCTACTGTAAACCACTAAATTATATATAAAATCTAAAGTGCAAATGCTATAAAGTGAAATGCAATTGTCCAAGTATGATTAAAATGTAAAGATATTATTAGAGGGAGACTCCTGCTTGGTTTTGACATTGTCTTTCAAAGCCAATTTGGATTTGTTGTCCAGGTCTTTCTCACAGGCCTTAAAATCATCTTTAGTGTATTTCCCAGAAATTAAATAAACTGACAGTAAAACCACTTTTTATCCAATATTTTAACTACTGTACACATTACCTTTAATTTTGATTTACTAATGTTAACATTTAAAAAGCTGTAAAATTCTACAGAAATTGATAATATTACATGTTATTCTTTTAATAAATGGCACGGACTCACCTCTGCCTTTCCACGTGAATGCGATGGTCATCTATCAGGACACTATACATTTTGAAGTACACTTTTCCACAGTCCTCCACCTTCATTATTACAAAAAGACTGACCATGCTTTTTCTCTGAATGCACAGTACAAGGACTTAACTAAGACACTTTTAAATGCATTTTAAAAGCAGGCCATTAATTGCAAAACAACCAATTTTCAGGGTGATATAAGACTCCTCCACATTGATTAGTCCAACCACTTTATGCACTTCCTAGTGGTGCAGTTAAATGGAGACAGTTTATGTATGTATGTCAGAATGAGGAAGAAAGGGGATTTATGTGACTTTGAACATTGAATGGTTATTGGTGCGGGGGTGACCTGAGTATTTCTTTAACAACCATCAGAGAGTTGGTCCGAAAAAGAGAAAATATCCAGCGATCGGCAGTTGTGTGGACAGAAATGTCTCGTTGATGTCAGAGGTCAGAGGAGAATGGGCGGACTGGTTAGATATGATAGAAAGCCAACAGTAACTCAAATAACCACTTATTACAACCAAGGTATGCAGAAGATCTTCTCTGAACACACAACACATCAAACCCTGAAACAGATGAGCTACAGCAGCAGAAGACCACACCGGGTGAAGCTCCTGTCAGCTAAGAACAGCAAACAGAGGCTACAAATCTCACAGGCTCACCAAAACTGGACAATAGAAGATTGGAAAAACATTGCCTGGTCTGATAAGTCTCGATTTCTCCTGCGACATTCAGATGGTAGAGTCAGAATTTGGTGTAAAGAACATGGAAGCATGATTCAATCCTGACTTGTCTCGGTTCAGGCCGCTGCTGCTGGTGTAATGCTGTGGGGGATATTTTCTTGGCACACTTTGGGTATTGTATTGTTGCTAACCATGTCCAACCCTTTATGACTACAGTGAACCCATCTTCTGATGGCTACTTCCAGCAGGATAATGCACCATGTCACAAAGCTCAAATCATGACAATGAGTTTACTTTACTCAAATGGCTTCCACAGTCAACAGATCTCAAAAGGGGGTCCAACCCAGTACTAGCAAGGCACTAATAAAGTGGCCAGTGAGTGTATATACAGAAAGTGATCAAAGATTGTTCTTTTTCTTTTTGAGTCTCTCAGCGATTTGATTTCTGCCAAAACTCCTCCTGTTATATTCAACGACAGAGTTTGCACTGCTCAACGAACTGCTTATTCACATCATGTTTTCACTCTATTTGTTATGGGGCAAGCATTTGTGGGATTGCAGAAATCGAATTGCATTGTGCGCTCAGTAGACATGACTGTGTTTGGCAACCTCTGATGCAACAGGAGTAGTCCTAAATATAATGCTGTAATCAACATTTTTCACCATTAGTTAATCTTGGCAGCCGTTAAAGTAAAATGCTCATTTCATATGCAAATATCAATGCAGTGGTGTTTCAATTGGAGTCTCACAGCAGATATGTCCTTTCCAACTGAGCTTTTCAAATTCAGCATAGAAATTGACCATTTATTTCTCCATTTTGACTGGCTTGATGGAAAATAAAAAAAGATTTTAAAAGCACCTCAGGACACATTTTAAAATAGATTTCAGGACCCCTTTAAACTTTTTTTTTTACTAGATGTTTGGTGAACTAAGTGTTTCACACTCACAATATTTATAGTCTATAAGTTCTCAATATTTGAATGGATGCGTGAACCTGATGCAGCATGTTATACACAGGGCTTGCTTAAAACTAATCACTATCATTTGTAGTTGTGTATATAGCTAGGTTTTATCAGGATTTATCAAGGGTGACTGCAACTACAACTGCACAAAACAGAAACATCTGTATTTAGTATAAAAATTGTATGTACAGTATGTGAATTTGGATGTGTAACTATTCTTATCTACTTTTGAAAACATGCCATGGACTTTAACAGCTTGCTCGGTATCTTTTCCCTTTTTTCCAAAGATGTCATATTTACAGAACAGACAAACCTTTTAAAACTCGATAAATGCAAATCACAAAGATTCTCCTGTTTTCCAGTCTCTGACGATCTGACAACTGCAGATGAAGAAGTGAAGAGAAGATCGCTGTGAGAAGATGATCTCTGGATCTTCATCTGTGTTCACCGTGTTAAGTTTACATACAAAGAGCAAGTTCTCTGTAGGTTTAATATCTGCATCTGGCAGATCAGCCACCTTTCACTCATACCCAAACTATACACTTACTGTAGCATGTATTTATTATTCACGAATGAAGAGCAACAAGTAACCTAATGTAATAATGACCAAAAATATTTGGAATGTTGGAATGTTGATGTTTGAAACTCCTGCATGTTAATCATTGAAACTTACAATCTCCACCTCTTAGCTGTCAGAAAGTTTGAATTATGAGTCCTATAAGTGAAGACTCAGATTCAGGCGATCTGTCTGGAACAGGGAGACCTACAGGATCAGCAAACAAGTCATCCAGAATCACTGTGTGATTAATTCTGCAACCAAAAACTGAAGCTTAGCCTTTAGCCCTTATGGCACTGATCTATGAATGTGAAACACCAAAACCTCAAAATTATGGCAAAGTTAAATATGGGAATTATGTAGTGACCGTATTTATATAAATATTGACTATATTTCAGCACTGTTCACCGAGTGCTGTTATAACATTGAGACTTTTCAGTGCTGACATCTCACACTTGACTATGTCTGTGTTTCAGTCAGTCAGTGCATTGGAGGAATGGATTTTTTGTTGGCCATGACAAATCTTTGTGAGTCACCAAATCATTCACTTACACATTGTTTAAAAACACCAATTTATTTTGACAGCCACTACATGCAAGAGGTGATTCTGGTGTAACTTTGTTTGGTGCAAAAACAGAAAATGGCAACATTGTGTTTATAAAGTACCTTCCCCAATATTAACACATTGTCTCTATTAACTGCTGTTCAAAAGTAAAACATATGTGTCATGACACAAACCAACTGCTGAATCAACGTTTTACAAAATTCGCTAAATCGCTAAATTTTACAAAATTGTGTACGAACTGTATTAGTAATTTTATTCTGTCCAAGAACAACATACTTAGAAACAGCTCTCTGACAAGAAAAAAAAAGATATTTTTTTTTTGTTATGTGGAAATAGATTATAGCAAATTGTTGGGAAAAATTTGGGATGCACTGAAATTAAAATTCTTGGCCAAAGCCGAACAAAATGAAACACTTGGCTGAAGGCCAAATACATTTATTTATTTTTTCAACATATTCCCACATGTACCATGTAGTTTTTTTCACCATTGCATAAATTAAATAGCCAAAATGTGCTTTTTATTGTTTTGTCTTGCTTTTCAAATAGAAAAAAAAATCTATTTAAAATAGAGCTGTCAAGTTAAACGCGTTTACTAAATTAAATAGTTATCAAAAAATAATGCAATTAAATTAAAAAAATTAAAATTAAAATTATGCATTTAGCAGAAGCTTTTATCCAAAGCGAAAATTCATAAAAGAAAATTCATGCTACCAATTTTTACCTATCATGTGTACCCGGGGAATCCAAGCCCCAATGCTCTACCAATTGAGCTACAGGAACACTAAAATAATTAAAAATATAAAATAATAATTAAAATATTTTAATGCAGTGAATGCACTGGCCCTGCCCCCAGAACTGTATAATTCATTGTATGAGTTTTTGTCTCTTATTTACATCATGATAAGCAATACCACACACTGTAAAAAATTTAAGTCGTTTCACTAATTATTATTTAGTAACAAGTTCCACAGAAATTTGTTGCCTGAATTATTTTTTAGTTGGCTCAACATTTACTGAAAACATTTTATAGTCTATAATTATTTAATTGGTCAAACATTTAGAAAACTACAGCAAATTGTGTCAATTAAAATTTAACTATTTACTCCATGTGTTTCATATGTTACCTCAACTAAGATTTATTATTTGGCCATAATAAGAAATTGCTGTGGAACTAGTTATTATATTTTATATTGACTTTAAGAAAATTATTACCTGGTGTCTGTCAATCACTAAAATACACACATTACAACACATAATAGCCTTTAATTACAATCTGCATTTATAACATTTGTCATACAGACTAAATGCAGGCGTAAAGGGATAGTTCACCCAAAAATGAAAATTTGCTGTTAATTGATTCACCCTCAAGCCATCCAAGATATAGTTAACATTTTTTTTCTTCAGTTAAACAGTAAAGGAAATTTTTAGGTGAAATCATTACAATTCATAAACTGCATGTTTCTGGCTGTCTGCTTTTGAGAGTCAAATTTAAAGTACAATTTATCTCAAGTAATGAAATGATGCCTTTTAAATCATTTAAAATGTAAAAGCATTTAATTCAATTTGTGATGAAAGAAGACACAGGGAGCATTGATGTTGACTGTTCATTAGTTGCAAGAATTTGTAACAGAACATACATTTCATATTATAAGTCTAACTTAAACAGCATTAAAATACTATCAAAATATTGTTGATAAATACCAATGGTGACGATTTACAAATTGATCGGTCAATTGTCCCAGTGTTTACTAAGCCATGGTCTCTTTACCAGTGCAAGGACTCATGTGCACAATGTCATTAATTCAATGGGGAACTGACTGAGACACAGTCTGCTTTGATATCAGCCTTCAGTTGTTTATTCTCATGCGGAATGACAAACCTTTCTCCGAAGCGCTTTCACAAGACCAGAAACGGCATGTAATCCACCCCTTTTGAAAAGATCCTGGATGTTAGTCATGTTTAATGTCGACTTTTAACTTCACGGGACAATTGCAAAAGTTTGCACACTCAAAAACCCATTCAACATACCCATGTTAACTTCAAATAAGCTTACTCTGGTGTACATAACACACTTCATCTTAAGCATCAATGGCTTAAAAAAGAGAGAGACCGGGTGATCTTTGTTACACTATTACATCATGACGTATCACAATTGAATACATTAAATCACCCTTTTTTAAACAGTTATCTCAACATTCAATAATGCATCAATCAACATAAGCATTATTCCTTAACTATATAATTAAACAATTACTCTGATGCATTTATTTCAGTAACTATTTTAGTGCATTTTAAAGTCTCTGAATCTTGTAGGAACTTTAACCTCTCTTCTAGATCTTGTGATGATGATCTGCTTGTTCTCAGAGGATTTTTCTTGATGTGTTTGCTCCACCATAACAGGTAAGTCTGGACTCATTTCGCTTTCTAGGTTTGCATTAGTGTTTGACTCATTGTCAAAGTCATCTTGATCACTTCTTGATGGAAATTATTTTGTATTTAACAGATGCCTTCTGTTTCTTTTATAAATCCTTCCATCAAGTGTGGAAGAATGTATGACCTTGGAGAATCATGTTTCTTAAGAACTGTTGCAGGATTCCAAATTTGTCCTTGCTGTATCCTCACTTTGTCTCCTGGTGATATGTCTGGCAATTGCTTTGGTGTTTTTGTCATTCTGCTTTGACTGTCTGAGTTTTTCTTGAATTTGTTTACTTCCTTTTGGAGTCAAAAGCGTGGTGGAAGTTGGCAATTTAGTTTTCAACCTTCTGCCCATTAGAATTTGTGCTGGTAACATTCCGATGCCATCTAGGGGAATATTGCGATATTCCAGCAACACAATATATGGATCTCCATTCTCACTTTGTTCCTTCGTGAGCATTCTCTTGATTGTCTGAACCATTCTTTCTGCTTGTCCGTTTGACTGAGCATATCCCGGACTAGACATTTTGTGCTCAAACTCCCAGTTTTCTGCAACAGACTTGAATTCTTGACTTGCATATTGTGGACCATTATCTGATATTACCACATCAGGTATGCCATGTCTTGCAAACAGTGATTTCAATGCAATGATTACACTTCTGTTTGTAGTGTCATTCAGCTTTGCAATCTCTGGAAACTTGGAGTAGTAATCTACACACAGCAAATACTTAGAACCATTGTGATGAAACAAGTCAGTACCAACCTTTGCCCATGGTCTGCTGTGCATGAGGTATCAGTGATTCATTTGTGTGACTATTTTAATGAGTGATGCATAAGGGACATAATTCTGTCCAGCATTTCACATCTCATTTTGATTGGAATTGAGTTTTGCAGCTTTGAACACCAGTCCTGATTTGTAGCTGAGTTCCTCTTTATATGTCCAATCTTTCTGAACGTCTTTGTGCACTGAACTTTTTTCTGCAGGACATCCTTTCATGATGTATTCTTTTAGTCTCTGCGTTTCAGGATCTTTAGCTGTTGGTTTTCGGAACTCTTTCAGTTTCTCTTCAGACACATGTAGCTGAGTTGTGACATAGTTTACCTCTAACTCCTCTTCAAGCAGGTCTTCGTTGTGTTCATCAAGGTATGACTCAATGCATCTGCTATGTGCATCTCTTTGCCTGGCTTGTATGTAACTTTCAGATTGTGCCTTTGGAGTCTGAGCAACATTCTTTGCAGCCTCAATGGTGTATCATCAGCCTCATCTTTTTTGAAGATGCTCTCGAGTGGCTTGTGATCGCTTTCTACTTGAATGTCTCTGCCACATACATATTGGTGAAACTTTTCAAATCCATATACAATTGCAAGTAGTTCCTTCTCAATTTGAGCATACCGATGCTGGCAATCTGTGAGCGCTCTTGATCCATATGCTATAGGTCTGTCATCTTGTTACAAAACTGCACCCATGCCGTCAGAGCTGGCATCTACTGACAATGTTAATGGCTTTTTAACATCGTAGAATTTCAAGGTTGAAGCATTCATTGCTAGAGCTTTGAGCCACTGAAAACTTTTCTCTTGTTCACTTCCCCCGAACTTTTCCACATCATTTTCTAGCAGCTGTCTGAGTGGTGCACTTACATCTGACAAGTTTGGAACCAACTTGGCTAAATAATGCAGCATACCCAGAAATCTTTGCAGCCATTGCTTGTCTTCTGGTGGAGGTAACTGAATTACACTTCTTACTTTCTCTTCATCTGGTTTCAGTCCTTCTGCTGTAAGTACATGACCGATATACTTGATTTGTGATTTCTGACATTTCTTTTTTTTTCAGCTTGAGGTTGTATTCTCTTGCCCTTTGGAGCAATTTTCTCAGTCTGGCATCATGCTCTTGTACTGTTTCACCCCAAACCAGTAAATCATCCACAATGTTTATCACCCCAACCGTATTGTCAATCATCTGTGCTACAGCTCTTTGGAATACTTCTGATGCTGGCGATATTCCAAAAGGTAAATGCAGGAATCTGTATCTTCCTATAGATGTATTGAATGTACACAACTTGAAACTTTCATTGTCCAATGTGATCTGCCAGAACCCTTGGTTGGCATCAAGTACTGAGAAAACTTTGGCATTTGGGTTATTTGACACAACTTCCTCTTCCGTAAGTACAATCATTACAATCATTACCATGCTGCTCATCCAATCAGTTGGCTCTGTTTTTCTTTCTATTACATTCATGTCTTCCATCCGGTGCAATTCTTCAATTATTCTTTCTTTCAGTGCAACTGGACCTTTTCTTGGAGCATGTACAACAGGCTTTACTGATGGATCAAGTTGAATATGATGATATCCTGGCATGCATCCTAGGCCACTGAACAGATCTTCAAACTCTTTTGGAATGTCATTATCATTAGCAAACACATCATGTATCCTTTTTATCATGCCTAATGTTTGACATGTGACTCTTCCCAATATTGCAGGAGCATCTTTTTCCACAATCTGGAACTGAATCTTGTGTTTTTTACCTTTGTACTCACAGGTTAGCTGTTTCTGTCCCAATGGCAACATCTGGTGTCCAGAGTATGTAAGTAACTTGCAGGTGGATTTTAGCAGCTTGTCCATTATGTTCAGTGAGTTTTCTTTAATCTTTAATGAGAGAATGTTACATTCTGCACCAGTGTCCAACTTGAATTTCACTTGTTTTCCTCTTATCTTGAGCACTTCTGACCACTCTTCTTTTTCTTTCTGGATCTCAGTAGTGACAGACTGTATGTTTTTTATTTTTATTTTTATTTATTTTTTATCTGAATTTCTAGTGTGCCCAGGAACATATTTTTGTCACCTTCCTCTGTCTGTTCAAGCATGTGCATCTTTCTAGGGTGTTTCCACTCATTTTTGCAAATTTTTGCAAAGTGGTTCTTTTTATTACACTGTCTGCACATTTGTCCAAAGGCAGGACATTTTCTCTGTTCATGTTTATAACCACATCTGCTGCACTTTATGTCGTCACTAGAATCACTTCTCATTGGCATACTCTTGTTGATTATTTGCTTGTGCATGTCTACTTCTTCATTTAATGCTTTTACTTGGCTAGACGTTATTTCGTTAGCCCGACAAATGTCCACCGCTTTTACTAGTGTGAGATCTGCTTCTCTTAGCAATCTGGCTCATACTGTGTCATCTCCTATGCTGCAAACAATTGTGTCTCTGATTAGTGAATCATGCAATTGCAATTCTCCAAACTCAGTCTTTTGCCTTGTTCTTTAACTCCTTCAATAGGCATCAATATTCTCAGACGGTCCATGAGCCCTCGTGAAGAACATGTGATGTATGTAAGGTAGGTTTTTTCTCGGTTCACAATAATTTCTGAATTTCTGTTTGAGAATGTCGATCTTGTCTCTCTCATCTTCATCCTCACCTGCGACATGCAGAAACGTGACACACTGCACTGTTTCCAATTTTTCTTCGATACCACTAGCCATCAAGAACATGTCAAATTTTTGTATCCAAATCTTCCAGTTTTTGGCAAGATTTCCTTGTAAACACAGGTTTGATGGTGGCTGTAACTGTGCCATTCTACTTTCGATTAACTTCTGACATCATGTATTGTTGTTTTTTAACCATTAAAATAGACAAGCTATGGCTCTAGAATTCTCATGCTTTATCTATCTCCTTGTTCTTACTTGTCACGTGCCTTTTTACGTTACACTCTTACATCACGACGTATCACACTTGAATACATTACAATATATTTTAACGTCACGGAAACAAAAAAATATCATACAACACACCAAAATTAAACCTAAAATACATTATATTTACACAGCTTTTGACATTAAGTGTTTTATGGATTAAACGAAAAGAAAGACCATGTTCCCTTCACTTAAACAGCTCATTTACCTCAGACATATCTATACAACACTTATTCAATATTTTTATATGTTGTACATTTGTGTATAAATACATAAGTTTTAAGTAATATGTTTACACCTTTTTTAATATACAAGTATTGATCAATTCAGTCTAAGTACAAATTCAGTCCAACTTAATGTTACCTAACGTGATGGCACTGTTTTTCCCGCGAAGTCACTCAGGCTTGTGCATTAGCATAGTTTAAAAGTTATCCTCTAACATTATAATAAAGCTTCCCATCACACTAGATATGGACACATTGCTCAGAAATTTTGGTTGAAAGTGAAAAACCCAACCTTTTTTTGATGTCAAGCCCTTGTTGGCTACTTGTTGATGTTAAAGATTTAATCAATTGCTCTCATCTAGAGTTTAATATATGTTATTAATTTCAATGGATGAGTTTTGCATGATGCACCCAGACTACATTGCAGGATGAAGCATGTCACTATTATTGAGATTCATACACTGATTCTTGATGTCTGTGTGTGTCTAAGCATTCAGTAGCTCAAAGTGTAACCATCAAGTTTTTGTTTTTAATCCTTGGAACAATCACACTGAAACTCTGCTGGGTCTCAGTCTGTTGATACATTGAGTTGCTATAAAAAAAACTAATGTGCATCTAATACCAAAGATTAGATGGTATGAAGTCAAACAATCAGACCACTATGTGAGGATATCTTAATCATCAGCAATCAACCAGCATCATCTAACCACATGCTCTCAGAATCAGAATCAGAATGAGCTTTTATTGCCAGGTATGTTTACACATACGAGGAATTTGTTTTCGTGACAGAAGCTCCGCAGTACAACAGATTGACAGCGACAGAACATAAAACACATAATAAAAGAATACAAAAAATACAAATAAGTAGACAAGGAATGACAATATACAAATTGACAATTGTAGGCAGGTATATTACAAAAATGCAGTTATGTATGTACATGTATATTATGTGCAAAATTTAAGTGTATACTAAGTATGTGTGTTAGATAAATTAAGTGTATGTGTATATAAATATAAAGTGTAGTGTGTTCAGTGTGTTCAGTGTGTATCAGCTGTTCATAAGATGGATTGCCTGAGGGAAGAAACTGTTCCTGTGTCTGGTCGTTCTGGCGCTCAGTGCTCTGTAGCGTCGACCAGATGGCAACAGTTCAAAGAGGGAGTGTGCTGGATGTGAGGAGTCCAGAGTGATTTTAACAGCCCTTTTGCTCACTCTGGATAAGTACAGTTCTTGAATAGAAGGGAGTGTTGAACCGATGATTCGCTCAGCAGTCCGGACTACCCTCTGTAGTCTTCTGAGGTCAGATTTAGAAGCTGAGCTGAACCAGACAGTTACTGAAGTGCAGAGGATGGATTCGATGATGGTGGAGTAGAACTGTTTCAGCAGATCTTGTGGCAGGTTAAACTTCCTCAGCTGGCGAAGGAAGTACAACCTCTGCTGGGCCTTTTTCAAAATGGAGTCAATGTGAATGTCCCACTTCAGGTCCTGAGAGATAGTGGTGCCCAGGAACCTGAATGACTCCACTGCAGTCACAGTGCTGTTCATGATGGTGAGTGGAGGGAGTGCAGGGGGGTTTCTCCTGAAGTCCACAGTCATCTCCACTGTTTTGAGCGTGTTAAGCTCCAGGTTGTTGAGACTGCACCAGACAGCCTGCTCTTTAACCTCCTGTCTGTAAGCAGACTCGTCACCGTCCTGAATGAGGCCGATGAGTGTGGTGTCATCTGCAAACTTCAGGAGCTTGACAGAGGGGTCCTTAGATGTGCAGTCATTAGTGTACAGGGAGAAGAGCAGTGGGGAGTAAAATCAATACTCTCTTGCTGTTTTTGCCATATCAAACATAGCTACAGCAGCTAGAAAAAAAACATTGACGAGTCAAGTGTCAAATTGCCCCAACTAAAGCTAACACTGCTCACTGATAAACCAAACTATTACTTTTAAACAGAAATCAACATTTAAACCTCTTTTAATCCCAATAAGAATTTGACATATACATTTGACATTATAAATGTATGACAGAAATAAATTCAATCTGGTTTATAATAAGTGAAGCTGAAAATACTGTTTTTGGAGTTATTTAATGAAGTTGGCAAAGGTTGGGTTTTTACATTCAACCAAAATCTGACATCTGAGCAACATTCAAGTCCACATGCATTGTCCAATGGAAAGGTTCCTGCTTAAATCTTAAATAGAATGTTAGGGCATAATAATTTATAATTATAATACTGTTCTAAAAATGTTCTTAATAAACATTTTGAGAATGTTTTTAGAGAATGTTTTCCTACCTTTTAGGGGTACATTCTGGGAACTAAAATAAAACTTGGCGCTGAAAGTATTCCCATAACATATAATGTTCTCGGGACATTCTTAGAACAATAACATTCCTAGCTGGGTAGCCGCTCAATCGCAGGAAGCCCCGCCTTCTGAATGAAAGAGCCAGTCACTAATTGGTAAAGTAAGCGTGTCTTTGCAGCTGCAGATGTCCTGGTTACTATAGAAACAGTCAGCGCTCTTAGACTGCGCATGCGCACTGGCTGATCTAGCCTGAAAAATACACTTTTTATAACGCTATTTGAGCAAAGTTGACAAAATTGTTGTCAGATTTTTGGAGAACTTGATTATTCCCCATTCATGTGTTTTTTCTCAAGTTTATTAAACATGAGAGGAAATGATTATTATGACGTTTAAGTCATGCACTATGGTTTGTGGCGCTTCGAGCTACCAAGCATTAGTTGCCCGACTACTTCCCTCAGGTCCGCTGCTGCATTGAGGAAAGTGAAAGAGCTCACGTGTTTCAGAGTATTTTTATAGCAAGCTATAACATTGAGCTGGCGGGTTTTCCCCTCTCTTGTTACCTGCTGCGCTGCACTGATGCAGACATGTTCATTTGATTTGGTGCTTATGCTTCTAACTCTTGTTCGTGTACTGTTTTTAGACGCAGACTCTGAGGAGTCCTGCAGCAGATATTTTGTCGTGCACCATGGTTTTGGTGCTTCATGCTAACAAGCGTTGGTCTGCCGGAGTAATATAACATTTCTTTGAGCTCTGCTGCTACTTTTGAGCTGGAATATATAGCGTCAAGCTGTTTAAACATTAATTCTTTCCACGCCAGCATTTTTTTAAAAAGTTGCCAGCCACTGCCAGCGATTTTGATGATTTTCACTCAAATTTGATGGACTTACTGTATGAATATGCAATACACCAAAATAATTTTAGTCAAAAGCTGATTAATATTCAGTACGTTTATCAAAGCATAAATCCAGTAAATCGCTTCCATCAATTCCTTCAAAGCTTGCACAGACATATACCACTTCCTGGATCAACATTTTACTCTGTAACATTATGAAGTTTTAATTTATATGCTGTCTATTGCTGATGATCGCATTATTTTTAATATGCATCTGTTTACATAAGAGATCGCTTAGTTCTCCGTCCTGTTCACGTGTGTTTTTGTTTGGGAGGTTTTGTACTTGTTCAGACGATGTATGTGCCCCCGAGTATATAACAGTTGCAGTAAATTAGCTTAAAAGGGAAATGTATATAAATAATTACAATTAATTATGATTAATTACAATTTGTCACAAACCAGGATGCAAACGGAAGGTTTAGTAAAAGCAGATAGGTTATTTTCAAGTTGCAGCGTGACAATGAAAAGGTAAGTCGTTGAATGGATTAATCCCAGAACTCTAGAGAGTATAACAGGTGGAGACAGCAATGGTGGATTGCTCGGGATCGTCAACGGGGATCTGAGGGCACAGAGAGGACAGGTTAGAGAAGATGGGTTGGGCACCAGTTCTGGGTAGTGAACGATAGACTGAATGATGGAGTGCTGGTGTGATGGCTTTATCAGGTGAGTGATTGCTGGGTGCAGGTGCAGGTGATCAGTACTCCGGCGATTAGGATCGAGTGCTGGTGATGATTGGGGTGGCTCTCTCTGTGAGTTCCTGATATTACCCCCTCCTCCAGGGGTGGCTCCTGATGTCCCGATGCGACGAGGGCGACCAAGGCCTCTGGGTGCGGGATGATTAGTATGTAGTCGATTGAATTCCTCCAGAAGCATGAGATCTAGAATATCATCTCGGGCCACCTAGGAACGTTCCTCTGGTCTGTATCGCTCCCAGTCCACCAGGTACCAGCCGGGCACCCCGTCGCTGCGAGTCCAGGATGTCCTTTACTTGGTAAATGGATTATTGGTTGAGGATCTCCAGAGGAGGGGGTTTCTGAGGTTCCAGGGCATCTGGAGTGGCAGGAGAGAAGGGTTTTAGTAGGGACACATGGAAAGAGGGGTGAATGCGGTACCTGGGTGATAGGTGTAGCCTGTAGATAACTTCGATGATGTACCTCTCGACCGTGAACGGACCAATGTAATGGGGACTGGGGAATGCTTCCTGCATTGCTGTCGGAGACGCAGATCATTGGTTTAAAGCCATACCTTGTCTCCTGGATGGTAAACTGGAGTGGCAGCACATCGAGCATAAGCAAATGCCTTGTGTCTCAGTATGGCACGCTGGAGGTTTGATGTGAGCTGAGTCCCACACTCTCTCACTCGGAACCAGTAGTCCACAGTAGTTCTCCTGTCCATGGAAACAGTGGAGGTTGATAGTCGAGCATGTACTGGAAGGGGGTAAGGCCGGCTGTACTCTGTTGAAGGGAGTTCTGTGCATACTCTGCCCAGGGAAGGAAACGGTTCCAGCTGTGCTGATCTTCTTGGCAGTATGCCCGGCAGTTTCATCCGAGTTCTTGAATCTTCCACTCAGTCTGGGTGTTAGTCAGAGGATGATACCAAGAAGACAAGTTCACCGTGACCCCCAGTAGGTGAAAGAAGGCCTTCCATACTCGTGAAATGAACTGGGGACCCCGGTCTGACACAATATCCTCAGGTAGTCCAAAGTTTCGAAAGACATGTGTCATGTTCTGTAAGAATACTTTGCATTTAGTTTGTTTCTTTCTCCCCCTAGTGGTCATCTAGGAGTAATTCATTGTGTTCATATATAATTCTTACATTGCTTTCATTGGTTGATTTTATCACATGATGCAGTCAGATCAGGATATTCATCAGTATCGGTCCACTTGCATCTAATCCTGTCTTCATTTTGTGTTTGTGTCTTGAGAAAGCATCGCTTGTAAGTTGTATTTGAGTTTATAGTTAATTACGTTGATACATATGTCATGTAAAACTTTCTGCAATGTTCTTGAATATTTATTTGTTTACACATGAAAACTGCTATTGTATAGCCTTTCAGTGAAGAGGTCGTCAATAGTTTGTTAGTTTAGCTGTTGAGCTGCACATACTATATTTACTATAAGTTATATGTTTTTTATAGTTATAAGCATATTAGCTGAATGTAATATATGTGTTAGAACTTTGTAGCTTAAAGGTATATTATTTCATGTCTGTTAATGTATGACATGTTTGAATAGCATTCAGTGATTGGTGCTATCTTTCTGTCTCATTTCAGTTTTACAAAGATTCCTTCATGAGAATTAAGACAACAGTAAAGAGCCTTGAACTTTACTCCAGCCTCTGACTTTCTCTTGAAGCCTGTTAGCTATCTTTCGATTTGTGTACAGTCACGCACAATGAGGACCGAATAACATGGGTAAATAGGTGCTCAGCCGTTTCCAGGGCAGTTGGTATTCCTGGCAGGGGAAGTAATTTACAGGCTTTAGAAAATCGATCCACAGCCACCAAGATACATGTGTTACATTCTGAATCAGTCAGGTCAGTGTACAAAGTCAATCTCCAGATGGGACCAGGGCCTCCGAGGAACAGGTTGGGGTACGAGTTTGCCTGCCGGGAGTTGACATGAAGTGGAAGACATAGCACAGACTGAGCAACTTCGGATGACATCCCGGGACATACTGGGCCACCAGTAATGAGCTTGGAGGAGTGAGAGGGTCCGTTGGCTGCCTGGATGTCCAGAGCCCGGTACACAGTGCACTGAGCCCAGAAGGGATTGCCGCTGATACTGGGGAATGTAAATCCTCCCTTCTGGGCCTGCCAGTGGAGCATCATTCTGTGTAGCCGCTCTGATGTCCTCATCCGAACTCCAAATGATGGGGCTGATGATCATGGCTGGAGGGAGTATAGGCTGGGGGTCAGATGGAGTGTCAGGGGAGTGTAGATGAGAGAGAGCATCAGCCTTGCTGTTTCGGTTTCCAGGGCAGTAGGTGATTGTGAAGTTGAATCTGGTGAAGAATAGGGCCAAGTGGGCTTGCCGGGGATTCAGTCGTGGGCTTCACATTGGTATTGGAGTTTTTATGATCTGTAATTACAGTAAATGGGTGGTTAGCTCTCTCCAGCCAATGCCTCCATTCATCCAGAGCGAGCTTTATAGCTAACAACTCCCTGTTCCCAGTGTCGTAATTTTGCTTCGCTGGGGTCAGTTTCCTGGAGAAGTAAGCACAAGGCTGGAGGCGTGGAGGCTCACTGAACTGCTGGAACAGCACGGCTCCTACACTGGTGGTGGAGGGGTCAACTTCGATCAAAAATGGAGACTCAGGATTTGGGTGGTGAAAGAAAGGGGCCATGCTGAAGGCTTCTTTGAGAGCTTGGAAGGCTTCGTGGGAAGTGGAAGTCCAGGACAAGGACTTTCCTCGAAGGAGGGTGGTCAAATCCCAAGAACCTTCACAGTTCCTTCACAGACTGCAGAACTGGCCACTCCGTGATGGTGGTTTCAAGAGTTATTCATGATACTATTAGCATCCCATATGGCCTTTGCCCATTGCAGGGCACACCCAGACAGTAGAGAAATTAAGAATGCTACCTTTTTTGATTTCTGTGGTTGCACCTTGATGTATTAAGAGATTTGTAGTAGAAAGCCGCCACATCCAGCTGGTCCCCCCTCATATGACGCAGGCAGTGCCATGGGAATGGCAGATGCAGATTGGGGAGTGTATGTAGATGTGATTGCTACACGGAGAAGGGTGCCCAGCTCCTGCAGAAAGTCTGCAGGAGCGGGTGACTGGGGATCTGTATAGTTGTTTAGTATGGTCCGGTCTTCTGTCACAAACCAGGATGCAAGCGGAGGGTTTAAAAAAGCAGATAGTTTTTTTACAGGTTGCTGTGTGACAATGAAAAGGCAAGTCATTGAATGGATTAATCCCAGAGCTCTGGAGAGTATTACAGGTTGAGACGGCAATGGTGGATCACTGGGGATCGTCAACAGGGATCTGAGGGCACAGAGAGGACAGGTTAGAGGAGATGGGTTGGGCACCAGTTCGAGGTAGTGAATGGTAGACCAGACACCGGAGTACTGGCGTGTTGATGGCTTTATCTAGGTGAGTGATTAATGGGTGCAGGGACAGTAATCAGTACTCCGGCAAATGGGATAAGGAGTGATTGGGATCAGGTGCTGGTCATGATTGGGGTGACTGTGACTGTGAGTTCCTGACACAATTATTTATATGAGCTGCCAGTAGCAGAATTAAATTGCCATCAACGAATCTGTTAGCCCAGCAAACATTTAGTGTAATTTAATATAAACTATAAGAAAGTATATTTTCATGGTCACAGAATAACAACCTTCTTACAGTAGCCTAATAATGCATTAGAGCATGTAGCAAGGATCAAATCATAAAGGGACAATTCATTTGACAGGCAGAATCAGAAACTCATGGAAACATAATTACTCATGTAATTTGTGAACAAGAGTTTTATTAACCAAACACTAACACAAACTAGTCTAACAAACATACTTACACTCAAGTGTACATACAAAAGGAGAGCAAAGTGGATGAAGCCATTAGATAAACCAGAGAATGCAGTTATGGAAAGAGTCAGTTAACCACCTGAATAAAACCATCAGCACCGTTTATAACAGGGTCAATATATTATACTAAACCTATGTTTTGTTAAGTTAAATGTACGCTACTTGCATTGCCTTAGCCTGGAATGAGCGTTGGGATGCAGTCTTGGATGGAAGTCTTGATGGTTTGGAGGTTCAGTGGTTTAGGAATCACGATTACCTTCTTCTGGGTTTGAAGAGTGATGAATTCCAAAGATGTTCTGATTCGATGGTGATTGGGAGTTTCTTTCCAGTGGAAAGAGAAAAAGAGCTAAGAGAGACATCAGCTGAGATCCTAGGATTTTGATGAATGGAAAGTCAAGACCGAGGCCTGGCACAGACTTAAAGTACAGAAGACTTCTAGCTCACATCCTCATCTTCTCAGAATTTAACAGAACCACAGACTGGGTGAGCTGTGTGTTTGAGCCCACCGGGCACACCTGCACCAGTTCCAGCTCTCCACATGGACTGCATGGACTGTTTCCTATGAATTAATTAGAGAAGAGTCCCTTATTATGGGCATTATGTGTTTGTTTTAGAGACTTGAGTAAGAGTTGCTTTGCCCGCATTACTTTGAGCCATAAAACTAGTGTTATCAGATAGTTTGTCATTGGTTGCTATGTTGCATTTCGGGGGAAGGGTCCATAGACCCTCATAGTTGGCACTTTGGTTACGTGAAGGGGGCATTATAGATTACTTGTTAAATATAACAAACAGTTGTGTGTTTGATTGGTCCAAATGCTACACAGTGAAAACACGAAAAGCTGTAAAAACACGCCAATAGTGGAGAAGTGTTGTCTTCTAAATGACGAGATAACTTGTCAATGTCGTGGAAAGAGTTAATGCTTTAATGGCTCAGGTTGTAGAGTTGAGCAGACAGGTTTTCCTATCTCTCTCTGCACTGTACTAATGCTGGCATGTGCATTAGCTCCAATTTCATGTACTGCTTTTAGTGCAGACTCCTGCAGTGAATGTTTGTCATGCATTATGGTCTTGGTGCTTCATGCTACCAAGCATTAGTCTGCCTGGCTGTTATTTTTCTTTCAGCTCTGCTGCTTCTTTGAGCTGGAACAAATAGTGGACTCTGTGGAATTTTGCAACACACATTTGTCATACAACATGGTTTTTGGCACTTCAGGCTACTAAACACTAGTCTGCCTGGCTAATAATTATTATTCTTTCAGCTCCACTGTTGTTTTGAGCTGGAACAAATAGTGGACTCTGTGGAGTTTTGCAACACACATTTGTCGTACAACATGGTTTTTGGCACTTCAGGCTACCAAGACATCCCAACTAAGATGCACTGAGTTCACATGTAAGAGTATCTTTTATGGCAAGCTATTATTGCTCACCATGGTCAGCCTACTTTATGTGATTGATGCAGTGCTTTTGCTACCAACACTCGCTTCACCTACATTATTGTGCACTAGAGATGTTGGGTGCTTCATTCTACCAAGCAGTGGTTTGCATGACTAATTATTATTTTATTTTTTCTTCAGCTCCGCTGTTTCACTGAGTTGAAATTTTGTATGAATGTGGGCAACCTACAAGTGTGTTTGCCTCTCTATCTCTATGCTGTTTGTTGCGTTTTGGACTGTTTTTGACCATTTTCCATGCCTTAGCTTTGGAGATTGAGAAGGATAGCCCTAAATACATTTATTTGCAATCAAGTCAACGATATCGCTGTAGATGAAGTGACCCCAACTAAGCAAGCCAGAGTGGACAGCGGCAAGGAACCGAAACTCCATCGGTGACAGAATGGAGAAAAAAACCTTGGGAGAAACCAGGCTCAGTTGGGGGGCCAGTTCTCCTCTGACCAGACGAAACCAGTAGTTCAATTCCAGGCTACAGCAAAGTCAGATTGTGCAGAAGAATCATCTGTTTCCTGTGGTCTTGTCCTGGTGCTCCTCTGAGACAAGGTCTTTACAGGGGATTTGTAGTTGTCCTGGTCTCCGCTGTCTTTCAGGGATGTAGAGGTCATTTCTAGGTGCTGATCCAGCATCTGGTCTGGATACGTACTGGATCCGGGTGACTGCAGTGACCCTCTGATCTGGACACAGACTGGATCTGGTGGCCACGGTGACCTCGGTACAAGAGAGAAACAGACAAATATTAACATAGATGCCATTCTTCTAATGATGTAGCAAGTACATAGGGTGTTATGGGAAGTGTTTCCGGTTCCGGTTTACCTAATTAATACAGCCTAAAAATCCTTTAACGGATTTGGATATTAAAAGCATATTAGTATGTTATGTGTAAGCAAGGTTAAAGAGATGGGTCTTTAATCTAGATTTAAACTGCAAGAGTGTGTCTGCCTCCCAAACAATGTTAGGTAGGTTATTCCAGAGTTTAGGCGCCAAATAGGAAAAGGATCTGCCGCCCGCAGTTGATTTTGATATTCTAGGTATTATCAAATTGCCTGAGTTTTGAGAACGTAGCGGACGTAGAGGATTATAATGTAAAAGGAGCTCATTCAAATACTGAGGTGCTAAACCATTCAGGGCTTTATAAGTAATAAGCAATATTTTAAAATCTATACGATGCTTGATAGGGAGCCAGTGCAGTGTTGACAGGACCGGGCTAATATGGTCATACTTCCTGGTTCTAGTAAGAACTCTTGCTGCTGCATTTTGGACTAGCTGTAGTTTGTTTAAGATTACTGTTATAAACATGAGCCCCGTCTAAAAGGCAAAGGTGGAGGTGTTGCTTCAATTTATAACAACGTTTTCAGGATTTCTCAGAGGGCAGGCTACAAGTATAACTCGTTTGAAGTAATGGTGCTTCATATAACATTATCCAGAGAAACAAATGTTAATGATAAATCCCCTGTTATGTTTGTACTGGCTACTGTATACAGGCCACCAGGGCACCATACAGACTTTATTAAAGAGTTTGGTGATTTTACATCCGAGTTAGTTCTGGCTGCAGATAAAGTTTTAATAGTTGGTGATTTTAATATCCATGTTGATAATGAAAACGATGCATTGGGATCAGCATTTATAGACATTCTGAACTCTATTGGTGTTAGACAACACGTTTCAGGACCTACTCATTGTCGAAATCATACTCTAGATTTAATACTGTCACATGGAATTGATGTTGATGGTGTTGAAATTATTCAGCCAAGCGATGATATCTCAGATCATTATTTAGTTTTGTGCAAAATTCATATAGCCAAAATTGTAAATTCTACTTCTTTTTGGGGAAGTCGTGGCCTGGTGGTTAGAGAATCGGACTCACAATCGAAGGGTTGTGGGTTCGAGTCTTGGGCCGGCAGGAATTGTGGGTGGGGGGAGTGCATGTACAGTTCTCTCACCACCCTCAATACCATGACTTAGGTGCCCTTGAGCAAGGCACCGAACCCCCAACTGCTCCCCGGGCGCCGCAGCATAAATGGCTGCCCACTGCTCCGGGTGCGTGTTCACAGTGTGTGTGTGTGTTCACTGCTCTGTGTGTGTGCACTTCGGATGGGTTAAATGCAGAGCACAAATTCTGAGTATGGGTCACCATACTTGGCCGAATGTCACGTCACTTTCACTTTCACAAGTATGGAAGAACCATCACTTCTAACACAAAAGACTGCTTTTTAAGTTATCTTCCTGATGTAACCAAATTCCTTAGCATATCCAAAACCTCAGAACAACTTGATGATGTAACAGAAACTATGGACTCTCTCTTTTCTAGCACTTTAAATAAAGTTGCTCCTTTATGCTTAAGGAAGGTTAAGGAAAACAGTTTGACACCATGGTATAATGAGCATACTCGCACCCTAAAGAGAGCAGCCCGAATAATGGAGCGCAGCTGGAGGAAAACAAAACTAGAGGTATTTCGTATTGCTTGGCGGGAAAGTAACATATCCTACAGAAAAGCATTAAAAACTGCTAGATCCGATTACTTTTCTTCTCTTTTAGAAGAAAACAAACATAACCCCAGTTATTTATTCAATACAGTGGCTAAATTAACGAAAAATAAAGCCTCAACAAGTGTTGACATTTCCCAACACCACAGCAGTAATGACTTTATGAACTACTTTACTTCTAAAATCGATACTATTAGAGATAAAATTGCAACCATTCAGCCGTCAGCTACAGTATCACATCAGACAGTGCACTATAGACCCCCTGAGGAACAGTTCCACTCCCTCTCTACCATAGGAGAGGGAAGAATTGTATAAACTTGTTAAATCATCTAAACCAGTGGTTCCCAACCACGTTTCTGGAGGCCCCCCAACACTGCATGTTTTCCATGTCTCCTTAATCAAACACACCTGATTCAGTTTGTCAGCTCATTAGTACAGACTCCAAGACCGGAAATGGGTGTGTTAGACAAAGGAGAGATGCAAAATGTGCAGTGTTGGGGGGCCTCCAGGAATGTGGTTGGGAACCACTGATCTAAACCAACAACATGTATGTTAGACCCTATACCATCTAAGCTCCTAAAAGAGGTGCTTCCAGAAGTCATAGATCATCTTCTGACTATTATTCATTCCTCATTGTCATTAGGATATGTCCCCAAAACCTTCAAACTGGCTGTTATTAAGCCTCTCATCAAAAAACCACAACTTGACCCCAAAGAACTAGTTAATTATAGACCAATCTCGAATCTCCCTTTTCTGTCCAAGATACTAGAAAAGGTGGTATCCTCTCAATTATATTCCTTCTTAGAGAAAAATGGTATATGTGAGGATTTCCAGTCAGGATTTAGACTGTATCATAGTACTGAGACTGCTCTCCTTAGAGTTACAAATGATCTGCTCTTATCATCTGATCGTGGGTGTATCTCTCTATTAGTTTTATTGGATCTTAGTGCTGCGTTTGACACAATTGACCACAACATTCTTTTGCATAGACTTGAACACTTTGCTGGCATCAGTGGAAGTGCATTAGCATGGTTTAAATCGTACTTATATGACCGCCATCAGTTCGTAGCAGTGAATGAAGATGTATCCTATCGATCACAAGTGCAGTATGGAGTACCTCAAGGCTTAGTACTAGGGCCGCTACTCTTCACGCTTTATATGTTACCCTTGGGAGATATCATCAGGAAACATGGTGTTAGCTTTCACTGTTATGCTGATGATACTCAGCTCTATATTTCTTCGCAGCCCGGTGAAACACACCAATTTGAAAAACTAATGGATTGCATAGTCAATATAAAAAACTGGATGACGAGTAATTTTTTACTGCTAAATTCTGAAAAAACAGAGGTGTTAATTATAGGACCTAAAAACTCCGCTTGTAATAACCTAGAACACTGTATAAGACTTGATGGTTGCTCTGTCAATTCTTCGTCACCAGTTAGGAACCTAGGTGTGCTATTTGATCGCAATCTTTCCTTAGAAAGCCATGTTTCTAGCATTTGTAAAACTGCATTTTTCCATCTCAAAAATATATCTAAATTACGGCCTATGCTCTCAATGTCAAATGCAGAAATGTTAATCCATGCATTTATGACCTCAAGGTTAGATTATTGTAATGCTTTATTGGGTGGTTGTTCTGCACGCTTAGTAAACAAACTACAGCTAGTCCAAAATGCAGCAGCAAGAGTTCTTACTAGAACCAGGAAGTATGACCATATTAGCCCAGTCCTGTCAACACTGCACTGGCTCCCTATCAAGCATCGCATAGATTTTAAAATATTGCTTATTACTTATAAAGCCCTGAATGGTTTAGCACCTCAGTATTTGAATGAGCTCCTTTTACATTATAATCCTCTACGTCCGCTACGTTCTCAAAACTCAGGCAATTTGATAATACCTAGAATATCAAAATCAACTGCAGGCGGCAGATCCTTTTCCTATTTGGCGCCCAAACTCTGGAATAACCTACCTAACATTGTTCGGGAGGCAGACTAAGATCCAATAAAACTAATAGAGAGATACACCCACGATCAGATGATAAGAGCAGATCATTTGTAACTCTAAGGAGAGCAGTCTCAGTACTATGATACGGTCTAAATCCTGACTGGAAATCCTCACATATACCATTTTTCTCTAAGAAGGAATATAATTGTGAGGATACCACCTTTTCTAGTATCTTGGACAGAAAAGGGAGATTCGAGATTGGTCTATAATTAACTAGTTCTTTGGGGTCAAGTTGTGGTTTTTTGATGAGAGGCTTAATAACAGCCAGTTTGAAGGTTTTGGGGACATATCCTAATGACAATGAGGAATTAATAATAGTAAAAAGAGGATCTATGACTTCTGGAAGCACCTCTTTTAGGAGCTTAGATGGTATAGGGTCTAACATACATGTTGTTGGTTTAGATGATTTAACAAGTTTATACAATTCTTCCTCTCCTATGGTAGAGAATGAGTGGAACTGTTCCTCAGGGGGTCTATAGTGCACTGTCTGATGTGATACTGTAGCTGACGGCTGAATGGTTGCAATTTTATCTCTAATAGTATCGATTTTAGAAGTAAAGTAGTTCATAAAGTCATTACTGCTGTGGTGTTGGGAAATGTCAACACTTGTTGAGGCTTTATTTTTCGTTAATTTAGCCACTGTATTGAATAAATACCTGGGGTTATGTTTGTTTTCTTCTAAAAGAGAAGAAAAGTAATCGGATCTAGCAGTTTTTAATGCTTTTCTGTAGGATATGTTACTTTCCCGCCAAGCAATACGAAATACCTCTAGTTTTGTTTTCCTCCAGCTGCGCTCCATTTTTCGGGCTGCTCTCTTTAGGGTGCGAGTATGCTCATTATACCATGGTGTCAAACTGTTTTCCTTAACCTTCCTTAAGCGTAAAGGAGCAACTTTATTTAAAGTGCTAGAAAAGAGAGAGTCCATAGTTTCTGTTACATCATCAAGTTGTTCTGAGGTTTTGGATATGCTAAGGAATTTTGTTACATCAGGAAGATAACTTAAAAAGCAGTCTTTTGTGTTAGAAGTGATGGTTCTTCCATACTTGTAACAAGAAGTAGAATTTACAATTTTGGCTATATGAAGTTTGCACAGAACTAAATAATGATCTGAGATATCATCACTTGGCTGAATAATTTCAACACCATCAACATCAATTCCATGTGACAGTATTAAAGCTAGAGTATGATTTCGACAATGAGTAGGTCCTGAAACGTGTTGTCTAACCCCAATAGAGTTCAGAATGTCTATAAATGCTGATCCCAATGCATCTTTTTCATTATCAACATGGATATTAAAATCCCCACATATTAGAACTTTATCTGCAGCCAGAACTAACTCGGATGTAAAATCACCAAACTCTTTAATAAAGTCTGTATGGTGCCCTGGTGGCCTGTATACAGTAGCCAGTACAAACATAACAGGGGATTTATCATTAACATTTGTTTCTCTGGATAATGTTATATGAAGCACCATTACTTCAAACGAGTTATACTTGAAGCCTGCCCTCTGAGAAATCCTGAAAACGTTGTTATAAATTGAAGCAACACCTCCCCCTTTGCCTTTTAGACGCGGCTCATGTTTATAACAGTGATCTTGGGGGGTGGAGTCATTTAAAATAATGTAATCATCAGGTTTTAGCCAGGTTTCTGTCAAACAGAGTACATATCAGTGATCATATTATTTACAAAAAGTGTTTTCGTAGAAAGGGATGTGATATTCAATAAGACAAGCTTTATCATTTGTTTATCCATATTGCTTCTGTTTTTTATTTGTTGAACCTCAATTAAATTGTTAATCTTAACTTGGTTTGGACGTTTTTTGTTTTTTCTAGTTCGGGGAACAGACACAGTCTCTATAGTGTGATATCTAGGTGAAAAAGTCTCTATGTGCTGAGAATTAACTGACCTCTGTGACGGGAGGCAGCTAGCAGACGGTCGGTTTAGCCAGTCTGGCTGCTTCCTGACCTGGGCCCCAGTTAGTCAAGTATAAACACCAAGACTATTTGCCATATTTGTTAACATCCAAGTCCCCACTCTGTGGTTGTTTAGGATCCATTCCTGTTTCAGAGGTTTTTTCCTGCAACTCAGTTGTCTCAGGGCCTCATGAAGTAGGATCAGGTTGTATGGTTATACCATCCAGCTCCTATGGGTTGATTTGGATTTGCATCACCTAACGTTGTGCTTGGAGTAAGCAAATTCAAGATGCTGATGCAGAAGTTCATCCTGTCTCTATCTGAACCAGAGATTGGTTGTGGACGCTCTAGCCCAAGAATGGCCCAGGACCAGTCTTTATGCCTTCCCGTTGACCTGTTTGCTCCCAAATGATTCTGTTCAGAGTAAGGGTGGTCAGAGTGAACGTCTTTTGTTGGTGGTGCCATTTTGGCCCACTCGTACGTGGTTTCTCAGAAGTGGTCAGTCTATTAGCCGACCCACTTGGGAAGTTCCCCTCAGACACGACCAGCTGACTCGGGCTTGGGGTATGATTTGGACATCCTCATCAGGATTTTTGGAGCTAATGTGTGTGACCCCTGAGCAGAGTTGTAATGCATTTTGGTCTCTTGGCAGAGATTACGACCCTATTATTAAATCTATGGCTCCCTCCATGAGACGCTGTATGCCCTTAAGTGGACCCAATCTGGACCCAGTCCGTTAACCTGTGGGACATGCCACTCTTAAGGTTTATGTGGCTGCCATGTCTGTTGAGCATTACCCATAGAGGTGTTTCAGTGGGATGTCACCCTCTGTTTCCTGTTTCATGCACGGAAAAGACGGCTTAGGCTTTCCACCCAGCACAGATTCCTTTTTGGGACATAGTTTTGGTTGGAAAGTGATTTTATTCGTTTAAGTCTGTAAGATAACTTTGAACTAGTTTTTTAGTAATCCTCTTTTTAGAGAACTGAGGATCTGCAGGCTCTGTCATCTCCTCTTGTATTGACTTTGCCCCAAGGTTCCTAAAGTCTAACCCAGGGGCAATTCTAGGGTCAGAGCTTTAGGGGTGCTGAGCACCCAATGAGCCCCACTGCCACCACCCACCCTCTTTTCACACAAAAACAAACAATATGTCTATTGAAAAATAACTTTATCATTTTAACATTGATTCAACATTGATCATTGATCTGAAACTTTTGAACCACTGTTCTTGAAAGGCTCTTTTTTGTGTGCCAAACTGAGTATGAGGGTATTGAGACAGCTTTAACTGTTTAGGACCAGTGTCCTTATCCCCTAAGTCTGAACAGCTTTCTTCTGTCTCTGCTGCTTTGGCTTGGTGGTCTCTATGTTGCACTCCCTCTGTCTCTTCATTTCTTTCACTAGTCAATTCCCTCTCATCCCTTATGGACTCCCCCTGTTGTTTTCCTCCTCCTTTATTATGAAAAAATGTGGTGTAAAATAATGTTACAAAAAAAATGTAATATAGGCTTATTAATGCCAATAAGTTTGTATAGGATTATGAGTAGTTACTGTTTTACTTGCCACTATTCACTATATGTCAGTTTATTGTTGTTGTTTCCTCACCTGGTTCTTCCTGCATGCTCTCCCTTTCCCTTTCCTTTTTCTCCTTCGCCATCTCCCTCTCTTTCCCTTGGCACTGACAATCATACACAAATATATTGTAGGCAGGAGAGTTGAGGTTTGTCATGTCACAAAAATGAGACCATGAGACCATTTACAGATTCTAAGGATATGATCAAAAGGCACACAGAGGCGTGTCATTTTAATTGTCTTTATTATTATTATTATTATTATTATTGAGCTTAGAAACTTTTTTAAATGACAAATTCCTTTCACAAGAGAAGCTTGTGAGTTTGAAATAAAAAATAAATAAAATAAAAGCAGTGGGCCATTGCCTAGATAAGTAATTTGATACAACAACAGCTGGTTTGCATTATCTGTTACTTTAGCTTAACACTTTTCAGAAGAACAAAAAAACAAAAAACAAGACAGAGGGCATTATGGACTGTCCCTAGTCTCTCACCTTAATCTGTCTTTTTTTCTTTTAAAGAACTGTCGTATGTCCATTGCTCACTGCCAGGCCACACACACACACACATACACACAGAGAGAGAGAGAGAGTAATGCTAGGAGTTCAGGAGTTAAGCCTGGTTCAGGTTAAATCCTGTGTGTGATGAATGAATAAATACAGCAAAAGAAAAACATGAAACTTTCTTTTATTGTCTAGTTTGATAGTCAGCCACAACTGAAAAATAACAGATTTAAATCTAGGAATTAATAACAATTCATTTAAAAAGCCACAGTGAGTGTTTTCAGAGACTTTGGTGTTTTCAGTGATACGTCGTTTGATTTCACGCCAAACGCCATCATGTTTCCATGACAACTGAACAGAAAGAACATTGTAACCGGCGTTACTTCTCTCCGTTTATGACAATGGACGAGTCACCCAGGTCCTGTGATACTCCACAGCTGCGGCGACCCGCCGGACTAAAATAGTCCGAAAATAAACACTTATTATAGGTGTACCACCATGGTGATTCAGGATACTGACTCCAGTACTCACCGATATGGTTTCGGAATCGGTAACTCTAGGTAAAAGGAAAGAAGTGTCAGACACAGCTTTGCAGCAACTTAGTTGCATCACAACCGATCACAAGACTACATCCACGGGTTCTCACTCTGTGTGTGTTTCGCGCTGGATGACGGTCGTGCTGAGCGGTGCAGGTACAGAGGAGAAGTAGAAGAAGAGAAGAGGATGACACCATTTGCTATGCGGGGATGTTTTCATTTTCCTCCTAAACACATACATTTTAAACCACAAACTACGGAGTATGTTTCTTTAACCGGGTAAAAGACGAACAAAAATTTTAGAATAACAACATTTCTTACTCCAAGTTTTAGGGGTGCTGAGCTCCTTTTTAGGGGTGCTGAAGCAACCCTAAAAAGGGGCTAGCCTCGCCCATGGTCTAACCGCTTCCTAGGCCTAGTTAATCCTAAGGCTGCTTAGACTCCATTTTGCTTTTAGCAAGTGGTTAGAGGTTTTTCTCCCCTGCTATGCGAGGTCAGATAGAAATATATCTCTAGCCTATGAGGTGCTTGCTCATTTTACTAGAGCAATGGCTTCTTCTCAGGCTCTCTTTAAAGGGCTATCTTTCGATGGTAGATGGATGTTATTGTCCAGATGTGAGGATGGCTCTTGGACCCTGGGTCTTCCAGCTATCTTAGGTATGTCAGGCATGATGGTATAGCATTACCATAGCAATGATGTCATAGCAGCATTGAAGTGAACCTATGAGAGGGAACATCTCAGTTACGTTTGTAACCTTGGTTCCCTGAATACGAGATGCTGCGATGCTGGCCATTCCGTACCTTCGATAGTGCTTCCTTCGTCCTGTGTAAAATCTGATGAAATAGCACACAGCAAGCATATATGAGCATACGTTACGTATGCTTGGAGTGGTGCTAAGCCCTATTGGCCAATAGATTGGCGTGATGGTATAAGGGCTTCAGACATTCGTCACACCGGAGGCGTTCCCATACCGATGACATCATAACAGAATTGAAGTGAACCTATTCAGGGAATCAAGATTACATATATAACCGGGATGTTTCTAACAACACCGCCATGTCACTCAAGTGTCATCAACATGCGCCAGACAGATGCAGACATCATGTGCATTGAGAAGAGTCGCAGACGTTACATCACAACTCTAGTACAGGAGTTTCCTAGAGGAGGAGCTATTGGTTATTCTTGTGATTTTTGTTCAATGGAAAATGAATCTATTGTCCATCTGTTTTGAAATTGTGTATACACAAGGATTTTCTGGGTAAATATGGAAAATTTTATTAGAAGGAAGACAAATAGTTATTGTATTCAAGTTGAATAATTTTGATTATGTATGTATTATTCCAGTGAAAGTAATAATAATAATTTTACTTTTCTTGTACAAATTTTTATTATTTTGAGACAATTTCACATGAATAAGAAGAAATGGTCAGGATCCAAGCCAAATTTCATTCATTTACTTGACCAGTTTGGAGAATTAAATTCAAGTTTATTTGTATAGTGCTTTTTACGATACAAATCATTGCAAAGCAACTTTACAGAAAATTAAGTTTCTACAATATTAAGTAGTATCTTATCAGTGGTGTCTGTCAAATTATGTGCAAATAGCAGAAATGTTTGGAAAAAATAATTAAAGACATGGTCAAACGGACGATGAACACTATTAACAGCAATTATTATATGATGCAATCACACTTGTAGCAACATTTGGTAGTTCTGTATGTTGTTTCAGGGCTAGCATCATCTGAGGTCCTCTGAGGGGGTGACATCATCTTTTCTCAGGTGTTCTGGATCCAGACTGGAGCTTGTGTAAATCCTAGTTACCACTGGATGTCAATCCCGAGGCAAAACAGAGAAACAAATAGAGATATAATTAGCGTAGCTGCTGTTCCAACCAAGTAAAATGAATTAGTTTAACCCAAGCTAAAGAATAATAATGCACATTTGATCAGATATAACTGCAGTCCAAAATTATGAAATGCATTATTTGAATGCTTGGCGAAAGAGATGTGTTTCTAGATTTAAACAGAGAGAGTGTGTCTGAACCCCAAACATTATCAGGAAGGCTATTCCAGAGTTTGCAAAAAAGCTCTACTTCCTGTAGTAGACTTTGCTATTCTAGGAATTACCAAAAGTCCAGTGTTTTGTGAACTTAGGGAGCGAGACGGATTGTAGTATGGTAGAAGGCTAGTTAGGTACACAGGAGCTAAAACATTAAGGGATTTATAGGTAAGTAATAATATTTTATAATTGATACGGAAATTAATAGGTAGCCAGTGCAGAAACTGTAGAATTGGAGTAATATGATCATATTTTCTTGACCTAGTAAGGACTCTAGCTGCTGCATTTTGGACTACCTGTAGCTTGTTTTTTGAAGATGCAGGACAACCACCTAGAAGTGCATTACATTAGTCCAATCTAGAGGTCATGAATGCATGAACTAGCTTTTCTGCATCAGAAACAGGTAACATGTTTCATAGCTTAGCAATGTTTCTAAGATGGAAGAATGCTGTTTTTGTAAAATGGGAAGTCAAGTCAAGTCACCTTTATTTATATAGCGCTTTAAACAAAATACATTGCGTCAAAGCAACTGAACAACATTCATTAGGAAAACAGTGTATCAATAATGCAAAATGATAGTTAAAGGCAGTTCATCATTGAATTCAGTGATGTCATCTCTGTTCAGTTAAATAGTGTCTTTGCATTTATTTGCAATCAAGTCAACGATATCGCTGTAGATGAAGTGACCCCAACTAAGCAAGCCAGAGGCGGCAAGGAACCGAAACTCCATCGCTGACAGATAGGAGAAAAAAACCTTGGGAGAAACCAGGCTCAGTTGGGGGGCCAGTTCTCCTCTGACCAGACGAAACCAGTAGTTCAATTCCAGGCTGCAGCAAAGTAAGATTGTGCAGAAGAATCATCTGTTTCCTGTGGTCTTGTCCTGGTGGTCGTCTGAGACAAGGTCTTTACAGGGGATCTGTATCTGGGGCTCTAGTTGTCCTGGTCTTGGCTGTCTTTCAGGGCAGTAGAGGTCCTTTCTAGGTGCTGATCCACCATCTGGTCTGGATACGTACTGGATCTGGGTGACTGCAGTGACCCTCTTATCTGGATACAGACTGGATCTGGTGGCTACGGTGACCTCGGAATAAGAGAGAAACAGACAAATATTAGCGTAGATGCCATTCTTCTAATGATGTAGCAAGTACATAGGGTGTTATGGGAAGTGTTTCCGGTTCTGGTTTACCTAATTAATGCAGCCTAAAAATCCTTTAACGGATTTGGATATTAAAAGCATATTAGTATGTTATGTGTAAGCCAGGTTAAAGAGATGGGTCTTTAATTTAGATTTAAACTGCAAGAGTGTGTCTGCCTCACGAACAATGTTAGGTAGGTTATTCCAGAGTTTAGGCGCCAAATAGGAAAAGGATCTGCCGCCCGCAGTTGATTATGATATTCTAGGTATTATCAAATTGCCTGAGTTTTGAGAACGTAGCAGACGTAGAGGATTATAATGTAAAAGGAGCTCATTCAAATACTGAGGTGCAAAACCATTCAGGGCTGTATAAGTAATAAGCAATATTTTAAAATCTATACTATGTTTGATAGGGAGCCAGTGCAGTGTTGACAGGACCGGGCTAATATGGTCATACTTCCTGGTTCTAGTAAGAACTCTTGCTGCTGCATTTTGGACTAGCTGTAGTTTGTTTACTAAGCGTGCAGAACAACCACCAATAAAGCATTACAATAATCTAACCTTGAGGTCATAAATGCATGGATTAACATTTCTGCATTTGACATTGAGAGCATAGGCCGTAATTTAGATATATTTTTGAGATGCTAGAAACGTGGCTTTCTAAGGAAAGATTGCGATCAAATAGCACACCTAGGTTCCTAACTGATGACGAAGAATTGACAGAGCAACCATCAAGTCTTAGACAGTGTGCTAGGTTTTTACAAGCAGAGTTTTTAGGTCCTATAATTAACACCTCTGTTTTTTCAGAATTTAGCAGTAAGAAATTACTCGTGTTTCACCAGGCCGCGAAGAAATATAGAGCTGAGTATCATCAGCATAACAGTGAAAGCTAACACCATGTTTCCTGATGATATCTCCCAAGGGTAACATATAAAGCGTGAAGAGTAGCGGCCCTAGTACTGAACCTTGAGGTACTCCATACTGCACTTGTGATCGATATGATACATCTTCATTCACTGCTACGAACTGATGGCGGTCATATAAGTACGATTTAAACCATGCTAATGCACTTCCATTGATGCCAACAAAGTGTTCAAGTCTATGCAAAAGAATGTTGTGGTCAATTGTGTCAAACGCAGCACTAAGATCCAATAAAACTAATAGAGAGATACACCCACGATCAGATGATAAAAGCAGATCATTTGTAACTCTAAGGAGAGCAGTCTCAGTACTATGATACGGTCTAAATCCTGACTGGAAATCCTCACATATACCATTTTTCTCTAAGAAGGAATATAATTGTGAGATATGGGAAATATGGGTTTCAAAGACAATTTGCTGTCTAATATAACACCCAGATTTTAGACTGTAGAGGAAGTAACAGTACATCTGTCTAGTTGCCACTGTTGGGAACGTTACTTTAAAAAAGTAAGTAGTTATAGTTACTCACTACTTGTTCCAAAAAGTAACTGAGTTAGTAACTGAATTACTCTATAATAAAAGTAACTCGTTACCAGGGAAAGTAACTATTTGCGTTACTGTAAAAAAAAAAAAAAAAAGTTGCTATATGTCAAATAATTTTTTTTTAGCAGTTTTCACAAGTCAGTTGAAATAAGTAAAACAGACAGGTGTTCGGACATAACTTTCGAGATTTATTGCACATCAACAGACAGCAAGAGTTTTATCCTGCACTCTTTGTAAGAAAAGTGTTTTTGGCCACTAGCTTTGTAGATGCGTGTGTCACACATTACATGCAAGTTCTTGCCTTTGACTACAATGAATTTGAAGTAGTGCTTATATCTCCACCTTGAAAATGCCAACTTTTCATCGAATTGCTCCTGACTCGCCATTTCTGCTGCTGCTGCGAATCTCTGTGTAGCTGTTGCGTGTGTGTGACTGTGTGTTTGGCGCCGCTGGCGCGTGTTTGTAAAAACACTGGCTCTGATTGGCTACCATGAAACACATGACTCTGCCTTAGCCAATCATAATCGCTAATCTCGTTATTAACCCACCTGCTCACTCGCTGTGTGAGCCAGGGGTGCGTTCAGATTGCATAGTAACGCACCGCATTTAACGTTCAGTAACGTTAACGGCGTTGTAACGACGGGAAAAGTAATTAGTTAGATTACCCCGTTACTAAAAAAATAACGTCGTTACCTAACGCCGTTCTTTTAAACGCCGTTATTCCAAACACTGCTAGTTGCAAATTGTAATCTACGAGATTCTGTGTACAGTTTTTTGGCCCAATAAGTAGTATCTCAGTTTTATCCAAATTTAAAAGGAGAAAATTACTGGTCATTCAATCTTTTATATTTTTAACACACTCTGTTAGCTTAGATAATTTAGAAGTTTCATCTGGTCTCATTAAGATTTATAGTTGTTTAATCAGCATAACAGTGGAAACTGCTTCCATATTTTCTAATAATATTACCAAGGGGCAACATGTATATTGAAAATAGCAGAGGACCTAGGACAGATCCTTGTGGCACTTCATATTTTACTGACGATAAATGAGATGAATCCCCATTTAAATAAACAAAGTTGTAGCGATCAGACAGGGAGGATAAGTATGTCATGATCTGTGGTGTCAAACGCAGCACTGAGATCAAGTAAAACTAGCAATGAGATGCAGCCTTGATCTGCTGCAAGAAGCAAGTAATTTGTTATTTTATAAGTGCAGTTTCTGTGCTATGGTGGGGTCTGAAACCGGACTAAAATTCTTCATACAGATCTTTTTTTTTTTTTTTTGCAGGAAGTAGCTCAGTTGAGCAGACATAACTTTTTCTAAAATTTTAGACATAAATGGAAGATTTGAAATGTTCTTTTTGTATTGATTGTTCAATTATTATTATTATTATTATTATTATTATTATTATTATTATTATTAATAAAGGGAAGTAGGTGTAGGCACAATTGTTTTTTATGCAAGTGTAAAGTCTTCATTTATGCATCAATGTGAAACTTTCATATTAAAATGTCTCATCAAAAATAAATAAATAAATAAATAGAACAGGGGTTCTCAAAGATCCATATTCCTGAGTTTAGTTCCAACCCAAATTAAACACACTTGAACAAGCAATGTTTGCCCTTTTAAAAGAAATAGTACCTTTTTTCATATTTTAAAGGTAATTGTGTGTAGCCGCACTGGGTTGTACATTATAATTAACTCAAACTTATCACTTCTTATAGTTCAAGGAAAAATAGTTTCTGGCTATGAAAACATTCTCCTATCCTTATGAAATTTCGGTTACTGAAAAGTAACGAGTTTGTAGCTAAGATCAAACATTTCATTGACTCGTGATGTGAGCATTTTAGACAGAAGCAATCATGAATATATATTGGGTTTTAATAATTGAACTAATAATACTTCAAACTACGATTCACACAGAGTAAATATGCGTACGACAATACAGATAGTAAATTTTGTACAAGACATAACGGAATTCAAATGAGGGAGAGAGAGAGAGAAAGAGAGAGAGAGAATGAGTGAGAGAGGATGAGAGAGAGAGGTGAGAGAATAGGCGCGATCACAGAATAATCGCTCAGTTATGCAAACTTACAGACAGTAACCCTTGAAAGACAACAAGGAATCAGATCGCCTTGAAAAGGCAATAGACAAACTTTAAGCAGCATTTAAATCTCTCTAGAAAATAATACTTGCATGTGGTCTCTTTGTGTGGGCGTGTTCTCTCGTGTCTTCCAGGGCTGCTGCGGACTCGCGATATTTGAAATGTCCAATGAACGTAATGAGTCTGAGTTTGTCTTCCTCGTGTAGAGAGGAACTTAGTACAGAAAACAAAAGAAAACGGAGATGGAAGCTCCCGAAGGAGCCATGAGAACAGGCTGTTCTCTCAGCTGCCGTGCTGAGATCAGAGATGATAGAAGAGCAGAACAAGAGGACAAGAGAAGAGGACCAAGAGAGGGAACCAAGAGACGGAGGAACTTCCTGGTTTCAGTTCTTATGGCTTGACTGGTTCACGCCTCTGTTTGCGTGAACAACCAATGAACGTCCGCGATCTAAAGTGGGAAAAACATTCCTTTGTCTCTGGGGAAACACCCACTCGCGTGAGTTATAGCTGGCAGAATTGAACATTTTTCCTAAGAAAGATTGTATTTCTGAAACAATGCATCTTTTTGTAATTTGTCGTCGAGATTCGACACAGTCGGATTTTTACGATTATAAAGATACCATAAACCATGCGAGTCAGGGATACAGAGATACAGAGTTGTTCTATAACTACATGCATATAAAGTTTGATTAAACACAAAATAAAATTGCAGATACTCCAATTTTTGATTATGGAAAACATCTAATGCACCAAAAAGGCAACACAGTCAATATGTTAAACATATTTTGTAAATTTCCTACTGTAAATATATCAAAACTTAATTTTTGATTAGTGATATGCATGGCATAAGCATATGCATAAGAACTTCATTTGAACAACTTTAAAGATGATTTTCTCTCTATTTGTTTTTCAGATTCCAGAATTTCAAATAGTTGTATCTCAGCCAAATATTGTCCTCCTAACAAACCATACATCAATGGAAAGATTATTTACTTCAGAGGATGTATAAATCAAAATTTTTAAAAATTGACCCTTAAAACTGGTTCTGTGGTCCAGGGTCAGGAGCAAGAAAAGCTGGCACTGTCCCAGTAAAATGTCCAGCGCTGTATAGAACATTTTTCTTGTTATCATGAATTTTTCTCTTATATTATATAAAATGTAACATTTGTATAGCAACATCCAAGTCTTTTACCATATTATTTAGGATAGATTATTTTTAAAATTAGCTCCTTGGAATAACTTGAATCTTCGGTCAAATATATCCTTACAATTTACAAGGAAGGTCTTTACTGTTGCCTTTTCAATATATCAGATGTTTGTGCATCATATTAAATAGAGCAGCAGGAATAGCTTGACCACTGCAAAAAACACTTTCTTTATCTTGTCTAACATAAACATTGCAAATTATTAGAGTTATCCAGTCCTAAAATTTTTTAAAAAACATTCCACAGAAACGGCATTACTTATTTAATTCAATTCAATTCTATTTGTATAGCGCTTTTTACAATACAAATCGTCACAAAGCAACTTTACAGAAAATTATGTTTCTACAATATTTAGTAGTAGCTAGTAGTTTGTGCACGTTTGACAGGATTTTAGAAAAATAAAAAATAAATAATAATAATAATACAAGACGTAGTCAGCTAGACGATGAACTATCAATATTATTAGTTAATAGTAATTATATGATGCAGTCACACATGTAGCAATAATTGTTAGTTCTGTTTGTTGATTCAAGGTTAACATCATCTGGGGTCCTCTGAGGGTCAGCATCATCTCTTCTCAGGTGTTCTGGATCCAGACTGGAGCTTGTGTAAAACATAGAAACAAAATAGAGACATCATTAGCATAGCTGCTGATCCAACAAAGTAAAATTAGTTAAACCCAAGCTAATGAATAAAAATGCTCATTTGATCAGATGCAACTACACTCACAATTTAAGAGATACATTATCCGTATGCTTGGCGAAAGAGATGTGTTTTTAATCTAGATTTAAACAGAGAGAGTGTGTCTGAACCCCGAACATTATCAGGAAGACTATTCCAGAGTTTAGGAGTCAAATGTGAGAAAGCTCTACCTCCTTTAGTGGACTTTGCTATCCTAGGAACTACCAAAAGTCCAGCGTTTTGTGACCTTAGGGTGCGTGATGGGTTGTAGCGTGGTAGAAGGCTAGTTAGGTACGCAGGAGCTAAACCATTTAAGGCCTTATAGGTAAGTAATGATAATTTGTAACTGATATGGAACTTAATAGTTAGCCAGTGCAGAGACTGTAAAATTGGGGTAATATGATCATATTTTTTTGACCTCGTAAGGACTCTAGCTGCTGCATTTTGGACGAAGTTTCATCTTGTTTATTGACGAAGCAGGACAACCACCTAGATGTGCATTACAATAGTCTAGTCTAGAGGTCATAAATGCATGAACTAGCTTTTCTGCACTTAAAGTCTAGAGTGATATTATGATGTCAGCTGACTCGAAAGAATATACAGCGCTGGTCTGAAACTGCAGAGTTGTCCTGTGGGGTACCTCAGGGTTCTGTCTTGGGACCTATCTTTTTCCTCTTGTACATATTTCCTCTTGGTTAGATAATTAGTCAGTTTAGCGACATATCTTACCATCTGTATGCGGATGATATCCAACTGTATTGTTCCTTTAAGGAAACGGAGTTCCTTAAATTGTCTTCCTTTTTAAAAAAGTGAGTGAAGTGACATTCAGCCAAGTATGGTGTCCCATACTCAGAATTTGTGCTCTGCATTTAACCCATCCGAAATGCGCACACACACAGAGCAGTGAACACACACACACACTGTGAGCACACACCCGGAGCAGTGGGCAGCCATTTATGCTGCGGCGCCCGGGGAGCAGTTGGGGGTTCGATGCCTTGCTCAAGGGCACCTAAGTCGTGGTATTGAAGGTGGAGAGAGAACTGTACATGCACTCCCCCCACCCACAATTCCTGCCGGCCCGGGACTCAAACTCACAACCTTTCGATTGCGAGTCCGACTCTCTAACCATTAGGCCACGACTTCCTTAATCAACTGACTAGTATCAAACAGTGGTTATGTGAAAACTTTTTGCTTCTGAATTCTGACAAAACAGAAACACTAATTACCGCCCCTGAAAGTAAAATCCCAAAGACAATTCAACATATTGGTGACTTGGGCTCTTCTGTCCAACCGAGCCTCAGGAACTTAGGTGTTGTTTTCGAGTCAGCTATGTCCTTGGAGCTGCACTCTAAACAATTAGTTAGAAACTGTTTCTTTTAACTGAGGAACATTTCCAAATTAAGATAATTTGTGACTAAGGGTGAGTTGGAAATGATCATTCATGCATTCATCTCCTCTCGTTTAGACTACTGTAACAGTCTTTTTACTTGTTTGAGTAAGGAGCTTTATCGTCTCCAGGCGGTTCAGAACTTTGCTGCAAGGCTTTTAACTCACAATAAGAAAAGAGAACACATCACACCGGCTTTAGTAGGACTTCACTGGTTACCTGTCCAGTATAGAATTCATTTTAAAATCCTGGTCCTTACTTTTAGAGCCTTGCATGGCCAAGTCCCTACCTACATCACTGACCTGATACAGCTTCATACTCCTATCCGGAGTCTCAGGTCATTAGATCAGAGGCTATTAGTTGTTCCCCGTACTCATTTTAGAACTAAAGGGGACCAGTCATTCCAGGCAGTCGCTCCTAGGCTGTGGAATGCTTTGCCTCTTTTTCTGCATTGTGTAAACTCAGTATATATATATTCTTAAATTGACGTATCTATACAACAAGAATTATTTGGAATTTTTTTTTTTTAAGTTTTTATTTGCTTCAAAAGTGAAATTCAAATTTGCACAAAAGGAGTTAAAATGAAAACACTGATCATGCAAACATTTACCACAGATTTCCAACTTATTACATGATTGTCACATTACACAGCCCTGTATATGCATATATAAATATATAAACTAAGCTTTTTTCCCTCCAATGAACTAGCACTGACTAAAAAAATAAATAATCACTGAAATGAAATTACCATATTAATTCATTAGATGTGTATTTATGTTTAACGATTTCACTAGAAACTCGCAGTGCCATCAATTTCAATTAAAATGGTAATTTTTCAAAATTTAAAAAGGTCTTGGAGATTGTGCACAATAAATAGACATAATTCTGTGTGCTTCTGGATGGTGAAATATAGTGCAATTTACATATCTCAGGAAATACCCTTCAGAGGTGGTTTATTCATTTGTCACCCCTAGTTTGAGGAAATACAGTACAATTTGATTGGTTGTTGTGTTTCTTCATAGCTGTGATTCAGAATATAAGTAAATATAACTAGGTTTGATTTAAAAAAGGCATATTATGTGCCAATATACCTTATAAATGATACATTAAAAATATGTAAAACAGACACTTATGTGTTTAGTTTCAGTGTCTTTT
Organism: Carassius carassius; assembly: GCF_963082965.1. NCBI lineage: Eukaryota > Metazoa > Chordata > Actinopteri > Cypriniformes > Cyprinidae > Carassius > Carassius carassius. Next base: position 28,989,955 of record NC_081781.1, on the reverse strand, counting down.
TCTGACAGGAGAAGGGATTTGGGCTGGAAAAGGTTCTCAGGCAGGTCAAGACGTTTCTGTAAACAAATATCAAAAATAAAACAAGCTTCCTGTATAAAGATGCCGTAACAGCGCTCACGTATCAAATGTGTGGATCTGCAACAATTCATTTACAGTCACTTGTACAACTGCAATTTCACAGACGGATAAAAAAGGTAAAACACGTATTTACACGTGATATGAATTATCACAAAGACTTGAACTGATCCCATTACATATTTGGTTATGTCTGAAGCGTGAGCAGGGCACATATATGTCGCTATCGTCTTCAGCCTGGCTTCTTTCTGTGCTCGCTGATAGCGGTCCAGAGTTTACACAGGACTCCACCTCTGGAAACACAAGACACAGCATCACACACTACACGGCGCACACTTCTTACTGACTGTGCACAGTAATGTTATAATTCTAGAGCTAATGTAAATAATGCCAGTTTCACACCACATGTCAAAAACACAGCATCACTGCAACACTGAATACTTCCTTTAAAATTCCCATTTAATTATACAAATATTTACTCAGAGTGTGCCACTGAGAATATTTAAGTGTGAGTTTAAGTGTGACGTGACATTCAGCCAAGTATGGTGACCCATACTCAGAATTCGTGCTCTGCATTTAACCCATACGAAGTGCACACACACAGAGCAGTGAACACACACACACTGTGAGCAAACACCCGGAGCAGTGGGCAGCCATTTATGCTGCGGCGCCCGGGGAGCAGTTGGGGGTTCAGTGCCTTGCTCAAGGGCACCTAAGTCGTGGTATTGAAGGTGGAGAGAGAACTGTACATGCACTCCCCCCACCCACAATTCCTGCCGGCCCGAGACTCAAACTCACAACCCTTCGATTGCGAGTCCGACTCTCTAACCATCTTTTTTCTTCTTCTTCCAAACAATGAACAAGCAGTTTATTACACAATCTAATGCTTTTTTATAGAAGCTTATGCAGATAAAAAGGTGAATTGCATTTCAAATAAACACTGTTTTAATGCGACACTGATGACTGGATTACTGGCAAATGTATTAAAATACAAAACAATATAATTTTATTTTTAAATAGATTATTGCTCTCAAAAATCCAAAATAAAGGTTTTTGTTTGCATAATATGTGTGTACTGTGTATGTTTGTTATGTTTATATAAATACACACACACATTAAGTATATAAATATTCTGTATAAAATGTGTGTGTGTGTCTGTGTGTATATATTTTTCTTAAATATATACATGTATGTATATTTATATTTGCATAATACATATACAAAGTATACACACATTTATTATTTAAACAGTGGATGCAATTAATCATTTAAATAAATGCATCCTAGTTAAATCCTAGTTAATCCTTATTTTAAAAAACATTCTATTGATCCTAACTTTCTGAACAGTAGTGTACTGAATATTACAATTAACACCTATAAATGTCCTTTTTGAGACGTTGTAAACACAAACAAAAAAAAAACAAACAGAATATCATAAATATTCACGCACCGTAATCTCAAAGTCTTCAAGTCGTCTCTTGTGACATAATGAAGGATGTCATCAAGACTGTAATCTTCAGATATAATCTGTGATATGGACAGAAAATAATCCATTATCTGTTTATACTGGACCACTCTTATGTCCAATGTCTGGTGACCTTTCTGTATGTTACCCTCTCTATGGAATCTGCATCGGCCCCGTGCTGTTTGAGCCATTCCAGAAGTTCCTGGTCTCCCTCTCGCTCAAATGAACTACTGGTGCTCATGAAGAAGTGTGCAGGAACATCTGCTATGAACAGTGAAGCATAGGCTTAGACTGTAGTGTTCATTTTAAAAGGTTAGGCCATCCTTAAAAATATTCTTGTTTGCCGTAACCCGACCGACCCTGTCAATTTAGGACCGACTCAATTATTAATTTTTTTTTTGCTTTTAGTCCGACCGACTTGCCGATTGTAAATTTGCGTTAAGACCGACCAATTTTTTTTTACTCTTCAAACAACTAATACAAAAGCAATAAAATACTATTAATTATATTTAAGTAAGTATTGTAAATATATAAATTGCCTAGGCCTCCATACAAACGAAGACTACGTTCTTTCTTAAAAAAATCAATGGTTTACACGGATGTCACACTGTGGCCTGTGCATTCGCTTCGTCTCATTCTCACTCACTGTCAGAGTGAACGGTTCGCGCTTGGTAATGATGGCTGCGGCTGCAGTAAACTAAATGTTCGCGGTCACTGTTCAAAGTCATACGGGTTAGGGCACCATAATACATCTAAAAAATGCATTAAAACAGCTCGACACTTTAACGCTTTAACTTGGCACGAGGTTCTGGAAAAACTGTGCCCAGATCTTTTCCCATCCCTTCTCCTCTCTAGTCTAAAACCGTGACCGTGTCGACTGTCACTTTATGTTCGAAAATCTATTGCATAAATCGATTAGACCAACCAACACAAGTTTCGAAAACGAATATAGGAAATTGATTTTAACGACCTTCTCTCGGAGCGCGTCCAGGTTTTTTTTAATTTTTTTGGAGCGCGTCCAGTTTTGTTTTGTTTTTGGAACACGCGTCACACAGCAACTGCAGCTTCGGACAAACACGCATAACAGCAAATATTACTTCTGCACAATTTTTTTTGCTTAAATATGATCAAAATTCAAATTGTATTCGAATTTAAATATTACTGCATGTTCATTCAAAGCCTTAGAATACATGACTGTGAAAAAACAACATAATATTTAAAATAATTTTTATGATCCAATTATTATTAATTAAGTTGCTTAAAGAACTATAAACAAAACAGCGTCATGCATGCATTGTTAAATAAATAAAAAGGGCGGAAAACCAGTCACACAATAATTTCTTTTTTTTTCATTTAAAAACATGAGATGCAGTGGGATGGGGAACAAAAACCCAACATAAAGTCTCAAGATATTTTTAGAAAATTAAATTAAATCATTCATTTTATATGTCTTTCTAAACATGCGGCTCTCTTGTGCGAGACGCGAGTGCAACTGTGTCCCTCTAGAAAATGCGCGAAATATGCGTTCTGTGTGAACGGCTTGGTTTCAGTTTTGATGTAAACAAGATCTTCTCCACATTGATGTTCTCTTTTTTTTGAAGTGGCTTCAACTGGATAGGCTAACATAACCTTATAATGCAATGCCATCGCATCTCGTGCGCCACTGATAAAGATCAAGTATACTTCGGCCGTCCGCACACTGTCTGCATTATGTCCTTTTCATCATCCGCGTGACAACTATTCATTTTTTGAGACCGCGTGGATGGTGAGCGTACACGAGGTGAAAGATGAGACAGCAGATACTGCGTGTCGAGCTCGTCTGCCTTTGAAAGTTGTGTAATAAGGGGCCGTTCACATATCGCGTCTTTTGCGCGCTTAAGTTCATTATTTCCAATATAGGTGCGCGGTATGCGCGCTCATAATGGAAGCGACGCGGTGCGACGCGCTCGTTTTTTCCAGGCGCGTCCGCACTGCATCGAGTTAAAAACATCTCAACTTTTCAGAATGCCGCAAGCGCACCGCGGGTCATGTGACAAGAACTAACCAATCACCTTCATCCTTTCCCATAACAACTTTGAAAGTTCAGCCAAGATGAAGGAACAGCTGACCATAGCTGTATATAGATTGCCATTTTGAAATAAATTTAGTAGCAGAGCTACTGCAAGCGATTTTTAGTGCTGCAAATCCATTTATCCTTTTTCCTGAAATTTCCGCGTCTTCATGGTGAGAGCAGGTCATGGTTGCTTAGCAACAGCAGACGCCTCTGGAGCGCAACTGCCCGAGCGCTTTGGAAAGAAGGAGAAAGCAGCGTGCCTAGCGTTTTCCACGCGTTTTTAGGCGCGGTATGTGAACGGCCCCTAACACGGCTGTGCGCACGGCGAGGTGGAATGGAACACATACCGGGGCTCATAAGGCAGCTTCCTTAATGCACACCTAAAATTAGAATCAATGTTTTTGCATTCGGATGTGGATTTTTATTTTAAATTCAACGAATATTCGAAATCCGATTTTTTTTTGAGAGCCCTAGAATGCGATTTTTTGTTGTTGTTGACATTTCTAATGGTAAACACAGCCATGTTGAAGCCTGCAGTAAATGTTTTGCATTATGGCAGTCGTCTCTGCTTATTGTTTTTCAAAAATGTTGCACTCCTGTCTGTCATTTTGCACGTAACTTCACGCCAATAAATCATCAGAAATATTGGTCTTTACCAATATACTGAATCTTTACATTCCTCCTGCCTGTTGTCCGTGGATTTACCTATATTTGGTGTTATTTGCCGAATAAAACTTATTTAGACATGCAAAATTGATTTTACAATCGATTCAATGAACAAATGTCACTCAAATCAAACAGGATTTTTTTCACAAAAGTGACAACCCAAGAAAGCAAAGTAAACGTTCTCTCATTTGTAGGTTGCATTGACAGCGGTGGATGCAAGTAAAACAGTATAACAGTACCTCATTTTTTTCTTCTCACTTGAAATTCATGCAATAAACATGTTTTTGACAAAGATTTTAATTTGTTTGTGGTCTATATAGCCTGCATCAAAATGAGGTTTGCAATTATGCACCCGAAGGCACAGGTTGAAGACCCAGTTAGTGACGTCACGATATGCTAATTTGTTTAAATTCATACGTCATCACCATCACAAAAATTTTCCTTTTTTTTTACATTGAAACTTGAAAAAAAAAAATAGACCGACCTACTGAACCTTTTTTTTTTTTTTTTTTAATTACTGTTACTGCAAACCAAAATATTTTTAAGGATGGCCTTAACACTGAAAATATATTCTAGTGCAATGATTTAATTCATAGCAAGAGGTGAAATACAAAATACTGCAATGAAAAACAACCATCTGAACAAAGCAATTCTCTCTGCGAATGCAAAGGCACATCACAAAGATGACTTATCTATGATGATGGTTTTTCTAATTAACACTACCAGTTTTAAACAGTTTTTCATGGTGACACTCGCATTTCATTTATATTCAAGACTGTTTGTCTTCTCTCTCTTCTATGTTAGTTGTGTGTGTGTGTTAGACTCACCGGCCGGCCCGGATCGACACTTCAGTAGGTTGATCTCTTGTTTTCTCTCCTCCAGCACTTGCTGTAAGATGGCCTGATACTCTCTCTCCTTCTCTATTAATTCATCCAACAGCCTACAGCACACAAACCAACACAGTCATGTGCAAGTCTAGAACAACAGAGATCATCGCGTAATTAGTGTAGAGTGGTTAAATGTACGACTTAACGCAAATAAACACTGCTCGGCGCATACTAGGGTTGCAAAAAGGTGGAAAATGTCCAGTAAATTTGGGAAACATTCCAGAAGTTCTGAAACTTTCCAGGATTTTGGGGAATATTTCAGCGATTTTTGGACATTTTCCCCCCTTTTGCAACCGTAGTGCATTCTTATCTATTAGTGGGGGCTGGGGTCGGCTTACATGTTTGTATGCTTATATAGCACTCCTCGAGCCATTTCTACAAACAGTAGTTGTTTAGTTGGCTATTGTAACCGAAGGCAAACTCAAACCCAGGCTCAGGACATTCCCAGGATTAACACTTGAACGTGATTGAACGTGAGCCAGATTCTGTAGGATTTGTTCTACTAGTGATAACATTTATTCTGCCACTATTTGACCGATAACTTACACAATGCAGTTGTTTATGAGAGAGCATCATAAAAATGAATGAGCAGGGCTACTCAATGAACACATTAAGGTTCACATGGTCTTGATGGGGAAAACGCCACTTCATCTTTATGGCATTATATGGGATCTGTGGGAATGAGCAAGATCCCCAGATTACCATAACAACTTTCTCAGTACTTTCCCAGAATCTCTTTATGAAAGAGGCTCGTGTTTGGAGTGAATCTGTGTACCCCGGAAGAATTGTTTGGGGGCCAAAACTAAACTATTCTTTTAACAAAATACAGGAGTATTTAGATATTTGGTTTGATTCATAAGAAATGATCGACAGATGAACTGATTATCAGAGAATTATCTCGATGTGCTTAAAATCGTGGAAGCCCGAGCAAGATTTGAGAGTTACAGGGGAATAATGACTTGGGTCTGGGTTTGTTCTTCAAGAATAGCTATCGAATTACTTCAGAATCCCTGGAATAATGCAGGAGTCATCTGGACAATCTATGGGATATACTTAATGACACTCTTAGGGTGTGACCGACACATTAACCATTCACTTCAATTAAATACAAAATGTAAAACTAACTTGCATTATGTGTTGCAGATGATCAGAATCTGTCACTATCATTCACATGTTTACAAATGCACCCAATCCTGTATAATAGAGCTGCAAATAAAACAAAAAACCATCACCTACCTCTTGGTTTCTAGCTTCATGCGACCCAGCTCCATGCTAGTTGATCGCTGAGCGCTCTGAGACTCATGGGAAACTGTTGAACTGAGCGTGCTCACTCCAGATGTGACCACAGTGTCGTCATGATGAGCGATAGGTGGCGCTATATCCTTCAGCGCAGCGCTCCCCTGAGGAACTGTGTCATCATCAATGTCCTCTTGCTCAGCGGGGTCGCTCTCAGACGCCAGCGTGAAATGTGTCCGCAACTCTGAGAGCGCACAGACAAACACATCAGATGAACGCTTCCTGAAGCCCCCCAGGGTTGCACATTTACCGGACACAGCCAGGTCAGATCATGGAGAGTCAATTCAGTTGTGTTAAATAAGGGGCCTTGAGATTCCCTGCCATTAATGAACAACAGCCAAGAAAATGGATTGTTTTAAATAGAAACTGTTGTTGTTTACCAGGTACTAATATGATGATGGCAGTCTGTACAGCCTTTCGAATGATGTTATCCAGAGCAAACATCCAGTGTGGCTTTATGTTGTGGTTGTGCAGGACTTTATTTACCTGGAGAAACACAAAATGTTGGGCCATAACTATTCCCGTTTACTGTAATGAACTGGGAGTTTTATTGAAAAGTCACATTTAAATTCGAACTTCATGCGAAATAAGTCATTATTGAGTTTTTCAAGTGTACATAAAATGGCATTCGCAACACATTTTAATTCCATGATGTGATCATTTCAAGTGAAGTGAGAAGTAAAAAAAAATAGGGCAGGATTTGTATCAAGTGACGCTTCGCTGGGAGCTTTACTGACCAATCATAAGACTGAATCCACCGTTTTTGTCCGGCAAACAAACCAGACAAGAGAGTAGATTCATGTGGGTGAACTTAAACTTGAAAAATGGTGTGCTCTGATGTCTTTCCACCAATACCTTCTGATGTTCGTTCATGCTTATTTCATGCTTTAAGCCACTTGAACTGAGCTGCTGAGTCGCTACAAGGTTCTGTCGCAACACATTAAACACATTTATTATTAACGTTTCTTTAAAAAACAAATTAGAAAGCTTACACTTTGTTTCATGTCTTCACCGTTGCTCTGTAAAATTTCGCCTGCAAATTCTGTTCATTTCAATAGGAATCTGTGCGATTGCGAGTTTTGCACACGGGCAAAAAAGTTCCCCATGGAGATTTCATTCAGATTTTGTGAATTTGCTAAACTGACCGAATGAAAGCTGTTTTGTTTAACAGAGCTTTATACATCACAACTAAAAAAAAAAAATCATGTATTTTGACTGAAATTTGGGCAATATTTGTGAGCACAATTTATCAGGCTTTGGCTAGACACCCACCGCATCCTGGAAGCCGAAGAGCGCCACCTGGAGTTGGCTGATCGCTGTGCTGTCAAAGTCGAGCTCTAGTTTGAGCTGAGAGAGGGTGCTGGCTATTATTTTTCTGTCTGCCATCCTCACAAAATCACCCAGACTTGCAACCAATGTGGAGATATGCTGATGCTTCAGTTTCATCTCCTCAGACCCCTGTATTGAGACCGAGAAGAGACACAATGCACTTGATAATAATTATTTCTCTGATGTTGTACTAAATGTGTAATTCTAGGTAAAAGACTCGTTATGTGCAGCAGAGTGACAAACACATACAATGCATTGCATTTCTTTTATAAAAAAGGCTACCATAAAATGAAAATGTTATTTATTACCACATTTAAACAAAGTGTCAAGCTTCTATTAGAAGATCCCTGACATGCAAAATAAAGTTAATAGTACTGTTCAGTGATTTAGAAAATGTGTTTGGAAGCATCTTGTGTTAAAAGAAGACGTATGGCTCGTTTTGCTATCATTCACACCAGATGTTGTAGTCGGGTTCACCTGTGTGGGCGCTTCCAGCAGGTGAAGCACTATTTTCTCTCTGTCCTCAGTCAGGATTCGGTGTAAAGTGGCTCTCCTCTCGCTGTCTTTCCTCAGCATGAAGAAACCAGGGTCCTTCTCTTCTGGGGAAGGCGGTGCGCTGTGGTCTTCAAAGTTCTCCACAGGAATACTGCAACAATGTGTGGAGGAGTATACTTACAGATGCACTCGATGCAAACAATACAAACAAAAGCATGCATCAATCTCACTTTTCTACTCGATGCAAAACAAATGTTACACTGCAACACAATAATCTACGCTGGAATGAATCTTCAAACTCTCTGCTGACCTTAGGAAGAGGGAGCGATGACCTTTGACCTCTCTGTCGCTGTAGCACTTGGTGCTGGGTTTGAAGCTGAAGGGGTTTGTGCAGAGCTCATTGTCAGGTGAGACAGAGCCATATTCACTGCTGCTGCTGGTGTCCTCCACCACAACGGGAACGGGAAGAGATATGCTACGCAGATACTCTACAAGACACGATCATTTACAGTTGCCCTTGCATCTTTTTCTACAATGACTGAACTTAAATATGAAAAGAGTCAAATGAATGAACATCACTAAATGTGACTCCATTTAAAGGAACTTCTAATCAAAGACAAAAAGTATAATATATTAACACTGCTTATATGCAAAACAGACAAGACTCACCAGGTCCTGGTGAAAGAGCTGCAAAAAAGATGAGAAGACATAATTCACAAAATAATCAGAAGGGGGGGGGGGGGGGTTCTTTCTTTCTTTCTTTCTAAGTTTTTCTTTCTTTTTCAGCAAAGAGCAGTTCTTAAATTGCCTTGAATCTGGCATTACAAAACTATAAAAATATAAAATTGATCAAATTAAATAAATACAATACAAAATGCACCAAGTAAAGAACTAAAATCAATTTAGTAGCCTAAATTAACCTGCCAGTCATTCGGGCCAGATATTAATGTATTTACTATAAATAAAAGATAAATTGATCTCAGTAATTTTGCTAATTTTATTTTTATTTTTTTATTAATTCTGTAATTATTATTTACTTGTTCCCCCAGCATGTCGTGCGAATGATTGTGTGTCACTTTTTGGATTTAACAATTTAAAGTAGTGCAACATTTTTTCTTACAGAAGAAGATTAAGCAGGTGAAATCTGACACAGCAATTGTTTATTAAATTATCTGAAAATGCTACCGTTTATGCCAAAATCTGTATTACTTTAGTCAGTGGAAACAGCTAAGAGAGTTATGTCCAAAATAAAACCTAAAAGTAGATTTAATAAGAAATAAAAGAGGAAAGAGATGAAAGAGAGGGCATTTCTTTTTGCGGAGTTTAATCTAACATAATAGATTTGTTCCCTGTTCATGGAACTGAAATTACTGCTTGGTATGAGGAGTAATGCCTATAACACACACACCTGTGAAACTGCTGTTCTTTGATCGTTTTTTGCGTGATGTAACAGTGAGGAATTCGTGGGTGAGCAGATCGGTGGCCGGGGCTCGGCCGTCTGGATCAGGCTCGAAACAGCGCAGGATAAATGCTTTGGCTTCAGTGGACATAGAGTCAGGAATCTCTGGGTGGATTTTAAACATCCCAACCTAAACAACACACACCAGCACAATCACAAAAACACATTTTCAAAACTCTGGACCAAATCGAACACAATTTCCCAACGCAGGATAAGTGTATTTTGCCCTGTTGGGTTTATAAAACGTTTAAAATCTACTCAATTGCATTCAAACGCATCTATGTTTAACAAAGCACACATTCAGTACACAGTAAAAGCATGGCAAGATATTATGCACATTTTGTGCAAAAATATTTGTGGTAAATTGATTGCATATTCAGCAGACTGAACACAAAGTGATCACGCCTGACCTTGAACATCGCTGCCTGCGGTTCCCCGAGCTCGTAGAAGGGAGGTTTCCCAGTAGCCATTTCTATAATGGTGCATCCCAGAGACCAGATGTCCGCTGGCTTGCCGTACCCACGCGGCCCTTTATCTATGATTTCAGGAGCCATGTACTGCAATGTACCTGACATACACAAACAGCATGGACGAAATAAATAACTGCTAATAAAAGATATTAAAGATATTAACCAAATGTCAACAGACCAAATCTGCAGCACATTTAACAGCTGTGTCCTTACAGAAGCAACATCAGCTGGTTACTGACAAAGGGATAAGTGAAAATACATGGCAAAACAAATAAAACGCTCAGTACCTGTAAAGGTTTCGGTGGAGGGGTTGATCCCGGCCAGACGTTTAGATGTTCCAAAATCAGAGATTTTCAAAACGCCACTGTAGGTGTTTATCAAGACATTATCCCCCTGCAGGTCAAAAGTAGTTATTGCATCAATCACTCCTCAGAGTTCAGAATCTGACCGAGATCAAAATAACGCAGGAATATAAAGGCCTAATAATGCATACGGCATGTGTACAGCCGAGGCTCTCAAAACATTCACATGTACACCTCATTTTATGCACCTCAAGGGTAATTACCTTTATGTCTCTGTGAACTATCTGGTTGTCATGCAGGTATTTGAGACCCTCCAGTATCTGTTTGGTGTAGAAACCGATAGTTGGCTCATTGTTTTTTAGAGGCCCCCACTTTGACCTGAGCAATGCTGACAGACTGCCTGCCATTCACAGCAAAACACAAATATATTTTACATTTGAATAAAGTGGACGAATTTTGGCCTGAAGATGTGTTACCTGTAAGACCACTCTAAAGGTCTAACAATGTGTCTCACCTCCAGGCACCTGCTCCATGAAGATCTTGATGAAGCCGTTCTCGCTGATGGAGCCGAGGTACTGCACGATGTTCTTGTGCTTCAGGTATTTATGCAGGGCGATTTCTTCATGCAGAGGCTGTGAATATCTATCAACACAGAGCCCTTAGATAAACTACTGCTGTGTGATTGCATGAAATCGTATCCTCCTACATTCATTTGTGTGTTATATACACTGTATAAACCCTCAGATGAGAAGTCTGATGCTTTACTGACTGAGCCATCCGGGCTCTTACGGATAACAGCATAATGACAAAACTAACTTGGCCGAACGAACACATCAACACTAGAAATTATGCTTGACAACAGTAACAAGTAATCAGACTTTTTACATTGGATGCATGCCATAATGAAGACAGCTTTGCCATAGAGTACAGTGATGCTGGTTATTATTTTTTACTATATATTAAATATATTCTCATTATTTTTCACACCTGCATGATGTTATGCTATCCTGCTATTTCTTGTGAAATTTACTTTCATTCACTATTATGACATTCTCATTGTAACACAGTACATTTATAGATCAAATCACATACTGTATTGATTCGATATGGGATGCTTACGTTTTTTTTTTGGAATATAGGACTAGGGCTGTAGCTATCGAATATTTTAGTAATCGAGTATTCTACCAAAAAAGTCCATCGATTAATCGAGTAATCGGATAAAATGTGTTTTTGCTTAATTAAAGTGCAATATAAATTATGCAAGATAAAATAAGACTCCTAGGTCTCTTAAAATGAACAAATAAGTTTCCTTTTTTAGAAAAAAATATTGTTATTTTTTAAATGCATAGAATGCAATGCATACATCAAAAATAAACATTTATTACCCATTGTTTCTCTGTCTGTACTTGTACTGTAAACAATGACAATAAAGGTTAACTTAGGTTAATTAGGTTAAAAAGGTTAATTTTGGTTAACAAAGGGGATTTACTATTAAAAATAAAACATGGAAGAAATGTTGTGAGATTAAACCTTAAAAAAAAATTTGATTTTTTTTTTAGTAGTAGGCTATGTACATTCTGCTGAACAATAGCAGAGACGATTTATAAAAGGGCTTTGACAATAGTCTTTAACCAGACTTTTATTTTGACGGGTTGACGTACCTTTACAGTTCTGTGTATGTGATGTGATGCTAGTTTTAATCAAATCAAACGGTCAAATGCTCATGAAGTGACTGTCAGAGCAGTTCTGGAGATGTTGTTCATGTGTTCACGTCTTATTTAGTGAGACAGCAGACGCTGAAATCACCGGAGCGTCACGCGTGCTTCAGTGTGTTTAATAAAGGAAGACGCGCTTCTGCTCCATTCATTAACACAGACACGCAGAACATGCAGGATTCATATTTAAATAGACTGTTCCGGCTTAATATTTACAGATATTAGTCCATATCGTGATTTGATGTAAGTGCAATGACCTATTTTTGATTAATTCATTCAAAATTTTGCAAATTCCGCGTTTAACTGTAAAATCCTTTTTCATGACTGGATTCCGCGATTCCCTCCGCGTTTTCTGCATCGGGGAAATCATAGGGTCCTAGTTGTGGTATGCCAGCTCTATCTTGCACTGGACACACGCCACGACATTCTCTTCACGCTTGCCCGCGCCCTCAAATCAAAACGCTGCTGACTCCTTGCAGTATGCGATTTGTTTCGGACGCAGCGCTTGTGTCTCTTTCCGCTTTGTGAGTGACGTAAACGCATTGTGTCACATTAAAAAAAACATTGCGAAAGAACCTGACGTGAGATTTAAAATAAATTAAAAGAGGCTTTCATTTTTTGTAATCATTTTTTGTAATCGAGTTACTCGAGGAATCGTTTCAGCCCTGTATAGGACAATGCTGAATTTGATGCAACGAGTGGCATTGAGGTTTTGGTAATCAAAATACGATTTAATATAATTTTTTTTTTTACGTTTTAAATCAACCTAGCGTCCAACCGCACAACACTGGTATGAAAAATATGACATTGTGGCAAGTCTTCATGAATGCAATGAGAAAGTACCTTTTGTTATAGTACTCAATAAAGGGCAAAATTTGTCAACCTTGTCAAAATGTTGTTAAAAATAAATAAAACCACTGCTATGAAAGACATTCCTATGCAAAAGATTTGATTTCAAAAAAGGAAACTGTGGCTCACCTACTGTCCCGTTCAGGAATCTCTTTGATGGCTAAGCGCACCTGGTTACTGAGGTCACGACCTGCATAGACTACCCCGAACGTGCCCTTACCCAGAACCACTCTCTCTCCATGCTCATCGTATTCATAATCATACTGCAGGCACACAAGAACACACAGATCACTCAATGTCTTACCTCCCTGTTGTTCAGAACTATATCTAACAGACGTATGCAACATATCCTTATCCTTATTTACCTCTAAAGCCTCGGATTCACACTCAGGCTCTTCTGAGCCTTTCCAGGCCTCCTCAGTGAGAGTGTTTACCAGATCACAGAACCTACACAACACAGACACAAAACACAGACACTGACATGATCACAATCTACAACAAATAAAGTCAAATTAATTAAATGACGGTGCTCATGCTTTAAATACACAAAGATGCACACTGTGCATTACTTTTAGGCCTCATTATAGTGTGCCCTACAAATAGTATAAATAAGATGTATATATATTTTTTTCATTGCATGAGTTTGTAACCGTCTCGTTCTCTTGTCCACTCGTTACTGAAAGGAAATAATTCACTGATAAAATGTCTATTGCTTTTAGAATTACTGGCCGATGCTTTTTGCACTGCTAATTTTTGGAATAAGTCTATACACAACCAAACCTGCAATTTCTGTCCTTAAAGAGTCTATGTCAAACACACACATGACATACCTTTTACAGTGCATCTCTGTGCAGAAATAGATTTGAAAGTCTTCCGAGTTGTTCACCACATACAGAAAACAGCTGCGCTCATCGAATTTGGAGATGCTGAATGCCAAAAAAAGGTGGTGGTAAAAAAATGCTTTATCCTAGGTGAAAAATCCTGTTATGTATTTACATACTATACATATAAAGAGTATCTTTTACCTCACCTTCTAGTAGAAGTGACATTAATGTTCTTAAAAATAAAGTTTTTACCTCACATTTCATCACAAGTTTTTACAGCATTTACCTCACACCTCGTACTGATGTTGCACTGAAGTTCCACTCGTGGATCCCTTTACTCTGAAACACAGAGAGAAACTGTATTCATCCAGATCCAGTGCCAATGACATGAATGAGCAAAGCCCAGCAGGACTGACAGCACTGGAAACATCATAACACTCGCAGTCAATGATGTTCACCATGAACTGACTTTCATTCAGATCTCTTTGATGATATTCAGACTGACTTGTTTCCTCACTGTCCTGTCAGGCAATGACTTTGCAAGCAACGTTTGCGCAAGAAGTTACCTCTTAAAATTTATTTCAGAGAGGCTTTGAGCACAATGGTCTAATTATGTACAACAAAATATAGACACAGTTGGTGAAATAAAGCAAATATTTTATCATTTCAATACTAAATGATACTAAAGAGTCTAAAAGTGTGTTTTAGATTTATGGTTACATTTCAAATGTAAACCTGGGACCTAAATGTTTTCGGTTTACTGCTAGATTTGGGAGGATGGTGGATGAACGTAGAAAAATCAGCCAAAACTTCTGTTGCTGAGTGCTAATTCTGTACCGGCCCATAATTCAGACGCCCCCATTTAAAATCATTATATATCAATAATTAATACACTAAAAAGGCTTGATACAGAGTATCTGCCAAGTACAGAACATTTTAGGAGCTATTTTTAAGACCAGCTCAAATAAAACTAATATACAGTAGTCAACATTTGAAGTAGATCAAAAAAGCTCAAAGAACACATTTTGGGTTTTAGGTTTTGATCCACTTCAAATGTTGAAGGACTACTGTAGTAAACTTACACAAGCTCAAAATAAATAAAACCAGCCGAACATGGAACAGTGTCATGTTCGGATTTGTAAGGATTTAAAGGTTTAATAAGCCAACAAATCCAAAAAGAGCATCTGAAATCCAGAATAGTATGTTATTACTTTGTCGTCGGGGGTCACGTGCCAGATGGACAACGTGTTCTCTTCCACATCGTTGTTGATTGAGAGGTAAGATGGCTGGTAGACTTTAGTGGGCTCCAATATCAAAACCTGCACACACCAAAAACAAATTAAATTAATTCTGACAACAGACAAAGCTTTATTAATGACCCATAACATAATGCAGTGTCTCAAGTCAATACAAAAAAAAAATAATAATCGTCAGAGTGTCTTTTGTGTCTTAAATGGCTTTCTCGCAGTAAGAGTTGTGATGTGGCAATGTAATGCGGCAACTTAGCAGAAGAGTCATTGTGTGAGGAGGGCTCATACAGGAAAACGGACAGAGGTCACATCCTTTTTGGTGGCTTCCACCATGAAGTCCATCCAGAAGTCCACAAGCTCTTGTTTAGGGGACTGTGGATCAGTGGTTGGTTTTGTAAAGTGCTTATAGATGAGAATGGTCTCAACCAGCGAGCGTAGATACCTGAAATACAACATAAAACACCTGAATGAATGAACAATGGCATACTCTAAAAGACTACAAGTATGACTCACGTTTAACAGAGAGCTACATTCTAACATTTTCTGAAGTGTTTGCATGCCTTTTTAAAATTCCTTACTATAAAGCCAGCCCAAGCCGAAGAAGTCCACCCCAAAGTTTTTATACGGTCTCTAGATATGGCTTTGAATATATGATAGGACTAAGAGGTGCAAAAGGTGCATTTGATTCTATTCTCCTCTTAACCGCTAGATTGCACAAAAAAATAAAATGACAACAGAACTTTTCTAACCATCCTGCCCATGGAAATCTGGCTGCTCCTTGGTGCAATTGTGAACAGCAATCCATGTGATTCTGTGCTAATTTGATCTAGTATTTAAATGTTTCAGATTTATGTAGCGAATGAGAATCAATAAAATGACCAAATACCTGTATGTTTTGAGAGATCTTCATAATGATTTTCAATTTTGTTTCAATAACTAAAGAATATGTAAAAGGATGGTATAAAATGCACAGCTGCTGCTATGGATAAAGGCATTGTAATTGTTGCCAGATTTTTTTCATTTCTTGACTTGACATGGTTAAATTAAGTTTAAGGTTAATATAATTAACTAAGTTGGGTGTGCACATTAAAGATAATATTTAACCATATTTTACAATATGAAAGTCATGTAACTGGAAAAAAATAAAAACATATATATACATACATATACATATATATATATATATATATATATATATATATATATATATATATATATATATATATTCCCATAATATATATAATTATTATGGGAACTCCAAGGATTTCAGAATCTTTACATATTAGTTTTTTTTTCTGCTGCAATATTATAATTAAATATTTTAATGACAGGATCTTTATTAAATAAAAAAACACTTCTATGTTTTATTTTCTCACAAAAAGCTGCTCCATCAATGTTTAATAAAAGATTATTTTTTTTACACACTGTGGGAGGAGTGAACAGCACATTTTCCTTGAGGTGTGTTAGAGGTTGAGGTTATATTAGAATATTTACTACAGATCATTTATTTCATTACTTAAAAAAAAAGAAAGAAAGAAAGAAAATATTTCAATAAAAGGTTTCAGTATTATCCATTACTTTCCCAGGCCTGGAAATCAGTTATAAAATTTCCTAAACATGTTTTTTTTATTTGTTTTTTTTTATTCAAAATCAGTGTGAGCAATAGTAATAGCGATAGTAATGTCTTAGCAAACACTAATAATGAATGGCATTTTTTCCAACTATAAATAATACATAACACATTATATAATAACATATGCATATTCTTTTAAACAGTGATGCATGTGAAATGTGAATGTGTGCACATACCAAATGGGAGCTTTAATTTTGAAGAGTTTCTCAGAGGCCTGGATGACTCGGGTGTTGTCGCAGGCCAGAATACTAGCCCCGAGAAAGAAACCAACATCCCAGTAACTCTGTAATCTATCCAAACTGCCCTTCTTCCCCAGGAGACTGCTCAACTTCACACCTACAAGAGACAGATGTTATATTAAGAGTAGTGCAGTCAAACGATTAATCGCATCCAAATCAAAGATTTTGTTTACATAATATACGTATGTGTGTTTATATAAACACACATTCACAAATATATATTTCAGAAAAAAGTTATGTTTATCTATTAAAATATATTTATAATATCAATTATATGAATATAGACATGTAAATATTTTCAAAATATAAACTCAATGTATGTGCATATATATATATATATATAAAAATAGCGAAAATACAAAGAGCACACAGATATATTATGCATACAAAAACTATTATTTTGTATGCGATTAACCGCAATTAATCGTTTGACAGCACTAATTAAGAGGCATATTACATATATATATATGAATGATATGTTGGTTACTCTCACTAATATATGAGACAGACAAGAGCATACTCTCGATTGCTCTTTATTAGCAAGTATCCAAAGTACTATTTCAAAAAATGACAACATTAATATGCTATTTAATTGTTTAATATTGTCAAAATGAGTGTGCACAATTAAGAAAACCAATGCAGACAGATTTTTAATTACAATAAGCAATGCATTCAAGTTTTAATCCTAGACTAAAACCTCTCTTGAATATAATGCACCGCTCAACTGATTTAATACATATTAATAACAAAGGTTTTTTCATATGAGTGTGATTCCCTGAATCAGTGAGTTGTTTGCTCGAGAACCACTACAAACTGATTGGTCAGATTCTGCAAAACCTTCTAGAACTGAACTAAGTACACTGTTCACTATCGACAAACAAAATGTTCATCCTCTCTATATTCTATATTATATACTCTATATAGGTCGAATAGGTGAGTGCCAACCCAGTATTATAGAAAGGGTCAATCAAACGCACCTGCTTTACGCAGCTCAAAGGAGGAGTCAAACTGATGACCTGCAGCCAGTAGCAGCACTGCATAGTTTATACCAGAGTGCAGCGTGGGCTCCGATTCAAAACCTTTTCTAAACCTGTACATGGAGAAAAGAAAAGTACAGTACAATGCCATTGCTCCTGTTACTCTGGCCACTTCATTGGTGAATCTGTCAAAAACTGCAATGGTCCTACAAACAGATCTCATTTTGATCACACAATATTATTTCGATTTTGTGTGTGAAATGTGAGCTGAAGTCCTCACCAGTGCATGCCTTGATCTCTGCTATCCGTGTCGGTGAAATGAGAGTCCAGGAACATATCCTTATAGATTCGGCCTACCAAACAATAAATATCGGACGCCACCTGCTCATTTGTGTTCACCAATGGCAACATAATGTCCAGAGCCTTCTGTCTGTCTCCTGCTAAGTTTCTCCTGCAGAAACAGACCAAAAAGAGATGGGGAAATTCAGAAATTAACCAAAACAATATTCTGGAATTAAATGTTAGGCACGGTCAACTATATGTAAGTCTTTGTATAGGCTACTTTAATGTGTAAACGCCACGACCCTGTGCTGCTTTATTGCTTTAAAGTACCACTGACTCAACCAATGGTGTGAGTCTGGAACAAGGCCATGTTCAGAAGATCTCTCATCAATGGTCTCCAGGATGTTATTCGTATACTACTTCATGTCCAAAGCAGGCACTGCATGCTATTTCTGTTTAACTCAGTTTGTATTATAATCGCATTGTCCCACTTCACATTCCTGTATGCACTACGTTCAAAAGTTTGGAGAAGTTTAAGGAAATGAATACTTTTATTTAGCAAGGACACATTCTATTGATCAAAATAAATAGTTGTTGTAACTTTAAACAATCTGGAAAAAGGCAGCATAAACAGACCAACCTTTTTCAACATAAGAATCATTGTTTCTTGAGGACTGAATCAGCATATTAGAATGATTTCTCAAGGATCATGTGACAATTTCTATTTCACAATATATCTGGTCTTACTGTATTCTTGATCAAATAACTGCAGCCTTGGTGAGCTTAGTGAGGCCTTATTGAAAAACATCAACTTCTGATCGTGTGATTAGGATTACGTGGAGTCACACAGCATTTTAACATTCAGTGTAAAGTTAGTAAAATGACTTGATGTTGTAAATCTAGGACAACTGTGCCTAGTTAAGACACAGTGAGGTGTTCAGTGTCACCTGTTGAGGGCAAAGGCGTAGTGGAACTTTATGTGAGGATGAGCCACTGGGTCAAAGGTCGGCAGATTTTCCAGTGTTTCAACTAACTTCACAATGGATTCATAATCCTACAAACAGATCACCACAAAACAAAAAAGAAACCGTTCACAGAAAATCAATATTTAATATACAATATTATGAACTTACACTCATTTACAACACATGAAAAAAACACTACGAAGGAAAATCGTAAAGAATAATTCTGTCGTTAAAGTGCATTCAGTTCCCTCGTACACTGTATTTCTTAAACCTTTAGTAAATAATAAAAAAACACAATGTTCAAACACAATGACTCTAAAATGCATTTGCTTTCTACTTCATTCAAACAAAAGCACTAAAATATTAATGATATCCTCTTTAAAAAAAAAAAACAAGAGTTATAGCTTGAGCTTTGATTAAAAAGTTCAATGTATTGCACTGCACTATGGTTTTCAACTCGAAAGTAAGTAATTGAAAGTAATAATGTCTGATTCATTAACAAACAGTTCTTAGTTTATGTAAAAAAATCATAAGTCAGTCTTTCATTCATGTCCAATTATTAAAACCTGTCAAGTATGTGATGTCTGGTGATGATGTAATGATGTACAAGAATCAATGAATCAAGTTGAAACAAGAATGATTCATTTAACCAAAACCAAATGAGTCCAACCTCTTAATGATTTTTAGGTAATTATTAATACATGACCAGCCATATTTTTACATTAACACCCACTTAATTCTGTTGAACAATGCTGGCATGAAGGAGGTTAGCAAACATAAAGAGGTAATTAACATACACAAACTTAAAGAAAAAGTTACATTTTAAGGCTTTAAGATTGTTTTCTTACTTTAGTGCAAGAAACATGGACTACAAGTAGGCATCAGGAACGAATGCTATAAAAGTGTCGAATGTGGCTTAATGAATGAGGAAATTAATGTAACAAAAGGTAAGGAAACTAGGTAACTGTAGTTAACAGTCATTTATCATACTTTTTACTTGTAAAGAAACTTACCGCCAAGGTTTGTCTGAGTTATAGCAGACTTCCTTTTCTTCTCTTCTTCATTTTTAACAGGAAAGGTACTAACAGTCCCAACTAAATGTGGACACGCTGAACCCGTTAGACACTTGTGTAATATTTACAAAACTGTGTTCACAGTTGCCCTGTAGACTTCCGTCGTAAGAGCATTACTGTACAAACGATTTTAGATCGTTTTAAAGACTGAGACACAATACTTTTTGGAGAAATAAAACGGTATGTGACAGAGCATTCAGGCGAAGTGAGAAAACAGAATCGCAAAAATAATTGAAATAATTGAAAAATAATTAGCAGTACTGCAAGATTTAAAAAAATAATCATCAACTTTAACTTGTCTTGAACCTGGCACATCCTGTGAAAGTGTGACCTAAATCAACCAAAAACATACTCCCTTCACTCAATTCACCAGTGCATACACGTCAGGCATAAAGAAAACGTGCAGAACAACCAAAAGTCTACGTGATGCAGTCACCTGAATATCTCTGTATGATAGAAGGAGGTTGATGACGACATCGGCTGAAAGACACTCAACGTTATCGAGCCGCTGCTGGATCCGTCTGAGCTCAGCCGCTAGCTCGGCTCCGGTGTAAAGCTCACGCGCTTTACGAATCTCATTCAGAACCGTCTCGCGGAAGTACTGGCTACACAAGCACACAAAACAGACAAAGGGAAAAGTTACTGAACTATGCAGGAATGGAAAC
Source organism: Carassius carassius (assembly GCF_963082965.1). Classification (NCBI taxonomy): domain Eukaryota; kingdom Metazoa; phylum Chordata; class Actinopteri; order Cypriniformes; family Cyprinidae; genus Carassius; species Carassius carassius. Next base: position 28,968,986 of record NC_081781.1, on the reverse strand, counting down.
ACACATTGCAGATTCACAGAAGTTATCATCATACACTCACACTGAGCAAACAATTATAGGAACAACGTTTCAGCCCCAAAGATGATTCGTATGAAATATCTCCACTGATGGCTACCAGTGTATTCAGTATATAATGACCCTAAATTTCAATACACAGGAAATGCAAAAATGCCCCTGTATAAGTTTGCGTTACATTTCTTTATGACATAAATAAGCACACATAAGCAAAATACTTTTAATAATGTATCCTTTCTCTTTATTTCACCAACAAAAATAGATCCAAACAAAGCACTCACAGAATAGTTGTGCGACCCCAAGCAAACAAACATATCAACAAATCAATTCAATGAGCCATTCATTACAACATTGAATTAATCAGTCGATTGAATTAATTGGTTAAATGAATGCCTCAAAGATCATCTTAAGACAGTGACTTTGTATATTTCAGTATTCAAACAATTTTGAAAACAATATTATTATTAACAAACTTGATGTGGGTCACGCTCCTACGATGTGACAGCACTTACAGATCTTTGTTTCAGTTGTTTCTGTGATGTGCTGAAATATAATTACAAGCACTTCATACGTTTCAAAGGCTTTTATCGACAATTACATGACATTTATGCAAAGAGTCAGTATTTGCAGTGTTGGCCCTTCTTTTTCAGGACCTCTGCAATTGGACTGGGCATGCTCTCAATCAACTTCTGGGCCAAATCCTGACTGATAGCAACCCATTCTTTCATAATCACTTCTTGGAGTTTGTCAGAATTAGTGGGTTTTTGTTTGTCCACCCGCCTCTTGAGGATTGACCACAAGTTCTCAATGGGATTAAGATCTGGGGAGTTTCCAGGCCATGGACCAAAGATTTCAACATTCTGGTCCCTGAGCCACTTAGTTATCACTTTTGCCTTATGGCACGGTGCTCCATCGTGCTGGAAAATGCATTGTTCTTCACCAAACTGTTGTTGGATTGTTGGAAGAAGTTGCTGTTGGAGGGTGTTTTGGTACCATTCTTTATTCATGGCTGTGTTTTTGGGCAGAATTGTGAGGGAGCCCACTCCCTTGGATGAGAAGCAACCCCACACATGAATGGTGTCAGGATGCTTTACTGTTGGCATGACACAGGACTGATGGTAGCGCTCACCTTTTCTTCTCCGGACAAGCCTTTTTCCAGATGCCCCAAACAATCGGAAAGGGGCTTCATCGGAGAATATGACTTTGCCCCAGTCCTCAGCAGTCCATTCACTATACTTTCTGCAGAAGATCAATCTGTCCCTGATGTTTTTTTTTGGAGAGAAGTGGCTTCTTTGCTGCCCTTCTTGACACCAGGTCATCTTCCAAAAGTCTTCGCCTCACTGTGCATGCAGATGTGCTCACACCTGCCTGCTGTCATTCCTGAGCAAGCTCTGCACTGGTGGCACTCCGATCCCGCAGCTGAACCCTCTTTAGGAGACGATCCTGGCGCTTGCTGGACTTTCTTGGACGCCCTGAAGCCTTCTTTACAAGAATTGAACCTCTTTCCTTGAAGTTCTTGATGATCCTATAAATTGTTGATTTAGGTGCAATCTTAGTAGCCACAATATCCTTGCCTGTGAAGCCATTTTTATGCAACGCAATGATGGCTGCACGCGTTTCTTTGCAGGTCACCATGGTTAACAATGGAAGAACAATGATTTCAAGCATCACCCTCCTTTTAACATGTCAAGTCTGCCATTCTAACCCAATCAGCCTGACATAATGATCTCCAGCCTTGTGCTCGTCAACATTCTCACCTGAGATAACAAGACGATTACTGAAATGATCTCAGCAGGTCCTTTAATGACAGCAATGAAATGCAGTGGAAAGGTTTTTTTGGGATTAAGTTAATTTTCATGGCAAAGAAGGACTATGCAATTCATCTGATCACTCTTCATAACATTCTGGAGTATATGCAAATTGCTATTATATAAACTTAAGCAGCAACTTTTCCAATTTCCAATATTTATGTAATTCTCAAAACTTTTGGCCACGACTGTATTAATATGTGGTTTGAATAAAATATATGCTTCATATAGACTAATATCCTAATACAGCTCATACTTTCCATTTGCACTGCTTTTTCAAACATAATTTGATGCCACTTTGATAATTTATTTTTAAAGGAATTATTGCCTGTAGGGTGATTAGATTCACTGCTGAGGACTGGTGTCCATGTCCGATTATGAAATCTTTGAGTTATCCTGCATTGAGGGTTTGTCATTTTGTCGATGCTAAATAGTTTGTCTAAATTATTATGGCATTAGGGCATGACATTCACACTTATTGAGGAAGGGTGGGTGATATGACCAAAATCTTAAACCATATCATGCACTTTTCTGACAGATATACACCTCACCTAACTGTGGCTGAAAACCAAAATGTTCTGAATCAAAACAGGAACCTTATATTGCATTGACATTTATGCATTTGGTAGGCGCTTTTATCCAAAGCCACTTGCAGAGCATTTAAGCGATACATCAGGTTTATGCATCCCATGGAAATCAAACCCATGGCATTGGCATTTTTATACATTTACATTTAATCATTTAGCAGACGCTTTTATCCAAAGCGACTTTCAAATGAGAGCAATAGAAGCAATGAGACCAACAAGAGAACAACAACAGTATACGAGTGCCATGACAAGTCTCTAGGGCTGTCACTTTTTATTTGATATTCGAATATGCATTCGAACATGACGTGAAATATCCGTAATCGAACGATAAATAAAATATCAGTTTTTTAAAATGCCATTTTTTACAGTCTTAGGCCGTTTGTTTTTTATTTTATTTTTTGCCATCTTATCCAGTAGAGGACACTCTAGACGTAGTGTAGCGTAGGCCCATGACCAAATCACGCGAATAAGAGCTAGTAGCCAGGCATGTCTGTGCGTTTCGAACATGTGTAACTTCTCCACCGCGGGGAACATTGTAAATAAAAAGACAGCCGCACTTGATCCAGATCAAGTTGATAGACCGGTGTTTCTTCCAAACAATATTAAGAAATGAACTAGGCTATGCTATATGCCTTACTCCTGCTGCTGTTTAAGTCGTCACGTTATTGTTCGTGCCTGTTCTGAATCGTTTTTTTTTGTTTGTTTTTTTCATTTAGCCTAATGTTGTGGGATATGCATAGTGGCACTTCATACTAGTTGATATTCATACAAGTTGATAACCTGCTGTTTCAAACATTAAGTAAAAAAATAATAATCCAGACAGTCCTGTTTATGACTCACTGTTAATACATTTGTGATTGAATCTCCATTAGGCTACGGTGGGTTTTTTTATCCGCGGGGAGTGGGGGGTAGATATTTGAATATATTCGAATACATTGCATGATAGTCGATATCCTTGCGAATTTGATTTTTCTCAAAAGTGACAGCCCTACAAGTCTCAGTTCAGAACCCATAGCTATGTTTTTTTTTTTAGAATAGACAAGGAAAGGTTAGTGCTAGTATAAGTTAGTCAAGTGCTGTTGAAAAAAATGAGTCTTTAGATGTTTTTTGAAAATGGGTAAAGACTCGGCTGTTTGGATTAAGATTGGGAGGTCATTCCACCGGCTGGGCACGGTCCAGGAAAAGGTTGAGTTATACTTTTAGAGCTGCAGAAATAATTGACTAACTTCACTTGAAAACTATTATGCAACTTTTACCTGATAATAATATTTACAATATAGCAAATTTCAACTGGTTGATTGTTGATATCATCACCAGAATGTATGATATTATATATATATATATATTAGTGCTGTCAACGTTAACGCGTTAACGCATGCGATTAATTTTTGTCTGGTTTAACGTGTCAAAATATTTAACGCAATTAACGCAGCATCCGTATTTTCTGCCATCCGTTGGCTAGCTTTACATTATATGATCACGCTCTTATTCATTTAAATGCTTTTAAACATTTCAAGCGCGGCAAGACAAAAGAGAATGCGCTGTCTGTGAATGCCCTTATGTGACACATACACACGTACACACGTACACACACACACGTACACACACACACACACACACACACACACACACACACACACACAATGCATAGACAGGGCGCCAGAATCCAGTTCTCTTAAGCGCTTGAACTAACAATAAACATCTCAAAGTGCCAGTTTTGTCGATTATCCTCATAAGAGCAATCTTAAATGATTTATATAAAGTCTAAAATGAACAAAAAGAGTTGTGAGAGAATGAGGCGAGATCCATAGACAGTATATAAACGGTGAGATCCGCGTGTCTGTCTGCTCTTAAAGGGACAGCAGCCAATAAAGCTTCCTGTCAGTAAAGGTAAAGAACAAAGGGAACAGAGAAAATGACTCGCTGCTCTTGACTAAATAACTTTTGTAGCTTTAAAAAGGATTAACTATTTAATTTATAGTTTATGCAGTGCAGACTGCATATAACTTTGATAACTTCATTAAATTTCTGTATATTTCCTAACTGTTAAGACAGGAAGGGCAGGAGTAAACATGACATTTATTATGGGTTTATGTTAGCATTGTTTTAAGTTTACTTAAATTAAAAACTGTTATATTTTTGAAGCCTAATAATAAATGTAAAAAAAAAAAAAAATCAGTAGCTGTATTAATATCAGTAATACTGGCCTTCATTCATAAAAAGATGTCATTTAAACAAGCATTTAAATTTAACTGTGAAATTATTACATAAAAAAATATATTAAAAACGTACAAAAACATTTCTTTTTTTATTGCGATTAATCACAGAAAAAATGTGTGATTAATCTAGTTAAAGTTTTTAATCGATTGACAGCACTAATATATATATATATATATATATGTATATATACATACGTATATATATGTATGTATGCATGTACTGGAACTGAAACAATGTGAAAAACAATAAACAAATAATACATAAGCGTGGGTGATAAGACCAAAATTTGAAACCATATCATGTGTCATTCTGTTTATGGCTGTTGTATTACTGCTCTAAATGGCTTTTAGTGAGCTGTGAGATGAAAATGAGAAGTGAGGAGATAAAGGAGGTAGTGAGTTCCCACCAGGTGTTGGTCTTGCAGCTGGTGAGCAGTTGAGTGAGTCTGTCCAGCAGTGGCATACAGATGGGCCCCAGCAGGGCCTCAAAGCTGGGCTGCATCAGTTCACTCAGACCCTTCATCAGACTGCCCTCACAGCAATACACCTTATTCTGAGGCGTCACCATGTATGGGATGAACGTGTAGTTAGCGGCACATGTCTGGAAAAAGAGCAAATAGGAAATATGTCCAGAAGATGAGCAAACGCTAAAGAATAAATTAATAATAAGCAGGTATATCATGCCCCAAAAATGGGTTGTGGACAGCAGGAGAAAAAAATAAATAAACACATGATTTAGAGTCATTTGGCAGTTTGATGTGTTTTCTTGGCCACCTACAGTACATCATTGTATTTCATATCTGACAAATCTCCTGTAGTTAAGTCATAAACCTCTACGAGTTATCCTGCCCCTAATTATTTTGTTGGCTAAAACAGTTTTTGGTACCCAATTATGAAATCCTACAACAAAGCTTGTTGCAAAAGTCTCAAACTCTAATAATGTCTGTCAAATTGCTTATCTCCTACAACATGATACAACCAAACATAAAAATAATTTTCAATAATTTTCAAATTTTCAGGTTAGTTCAGCCAAAAATGAAAATTTGATGTTTTTCTGCTTACCCCAGGGCATCCAAGATGTAGGTGACCGTGTTTCTTCAGTAGAACACAAACTGAGATATTTTTTAAGGTTTTTTATTTTATTTTATTTTTTACCTCTAATTCACATAATGTCCAAACTTGTTAGACCATTGACACTCCTAATTGAGATTGTAGATAGACTGTCAATAGTCCATTTGAGAGAAAGGTGGCAGTAATGCACTTATAAGTCTGTGATCCGCCATAAAGCGAGAAGACGCCTCACCAGCAAGCTGTGTTTTGAGGAGGCGCTCATACAGTTCAGACAGTTGAGGCATTTCAGTGCATCAGAGGTAAAATAAAAACAATATAAACAATTTTCCTTCACAGACCGATCCTTTTGTATCGTTAGACATCAATGTATCATCATATCACAGTCACTGGAAACACCAGAGGCAAAGCCCCGCTCACCGGACACATTATCCCTCTCTCCAGCATCTCCACTTGGAATTGGTGTATGCTGGGTAGAGCTGAAGATCTTTACCTGAACCCCACGGGACCCAATGCGACCCGACGGGTTCGGTTGGGTTCGGGCTTAATTTATATAATTTTACGCGGACTCGGGCCGGGCTCGAGCTTGTGCTCCGGAGGTAAATGAGCGGTCATGTGATGTGTTTCGATTAGCGCGAGAAAGATGCGAAAATGGGTGCTGAGTTGGTGTAGCAGAGGCTTGCCTCTGGTGATTACGTTTTGGTTGCACCAGCAACTAAAGCAAAGTCTGAGGTGTGAAAAGTTTTGACCATGTTTATAATGAGAATATTGAGTGAATAATGAGGCACCGTCAGTGAGCGCAGGAACGCGCTGAAGCCATCTACAGTGGATTCAATCATTTTCCTCCACAAAAACATGTAGGCTTAGCCTAATCTTTGTGAGTAAAGGTTTTTCAAATGATAACTAAATATTCATTGAGTCTTAAATGCATACTGTAGACAGAGTGCATAGGATAATGTTGGCATTCTTTTATTAAATGTCAGCTGATAGTGGCGAAGCAAATCCAGCGGAGCCTTTATCTTAATTTCGTTATTGCCACATACCCATCTTAATTAAACATTTATCTTATTTAAATTTGTTAAAAAGACTCGTTTTTATTGGTGCGTTGGTCTATTTATAGGCTAAATGAGCCTATGTCTGTGCTAAGATGTTACGATGTTACAGGACTTATTTTATTTCTTTATTCCAATTTCCAAGTGGCCTATAGTCTACGTTAGTCACGAATACATTGTTAAAACACGTATAAATGACTCATTCTTGACAAAAAGGCAAAAGAGCTGTGTGTGTGCGCACATTTGAATAATGTCAGGCTGTAAATGTGTTTGGGCTTTTAAAAAGCTGTCAATCAAAATGTACTTGTCGGGCTTGGGCCGAAACCTGTCGGGCCTGACTTTTATGGCCCGATTACAGCTCTAATGCTGGGACTAAACTCTCACACTCATTCATTGCAAGCCCGCAGATATCAACAAAAAAACGGCGGGCCCCCCAACCACCAAAGCCTGTGGGCCCTGCTCCTGTGAGAGCTCTCCGACCACTGCCACAACGCCAGGGCCCAAACCCTCTATCTGCTGAAGGTGAACCAAAAACTACTGATAGCAGCTCTCAGTGATATGTGTCAGGTCCCCGCTATAATAGCAGCAACATTCACAAATGTTTACAGAACAAGCGGGAACCCAGTGTGCCTGTAGCTTTCTCTATTTCAGTTTTATCACGTGATAGAAAGTCTAAGGCCTTCTCAAGCCGAAGGGCAAACTCATCTAATCTGCGGCTTATTATGCATCAAACTAAAATTGATGTAAAGACACAAAGCACAGCCATCAAGTTAGCATCTTCAAACATTTGCTCACAAAAAAATTATTATTTCTAATCAATGACTTTATAACCACAAACAATCTGGATTTTATTTTTCTAAACGAAACATGGCTAGAAGACAGCTGCAACGCAACAGTCCTCAATGAAGCAGCCCCTCCTAACTTCACTTACATGAGTGTCTGCAGGACTGTTAGGAGAGGTGGAGGTGTAGCTGCTCTACTTAATCTAGTTTATCATTATTTTCAGGCCTCCAAAATACTCTCCAGCCTTTGTTGAAGAGATCACAGAAATGTTATCAATGATTTCCTCAGAGTTTGACTGTTTTGCTATTGCAGGGGATTTTAAAATTCACATAGATAATGCAGAAAACAAAACTACAAAAGAAATGATAACGGTTCTAAACACCTTTGACCTGATTCAGCATGTGCATGGACCCACACACAAAGGTGGACACACTCTAGACTTAATCATCAGTAGGGGTCTAAACATTTCATCCATTGTTATTAAGGACGTAGCACTATCTGATCACTTCGGTATTTTCTTTGATATTTTGATCTCTGCTACCACTGAATCTAGATCTGTCTCTGTCAGAAGGAGATGCATTAACGAGAACACAAGTGTACTATTTATGGAGGCAATATCTTTAACACCAAGCAGTTCGGCAGACTCCGTTGATCTTTTCCTTGATTCCTTCAACTCAAAAGTTAAGAATGTTATTGATGATATTGATCCAAAAATAGTCAGTAAGAAAACAAACAGACAGAAATCAGTTTAGAGAAGATCAACAGCAGTTCAGACCATGAAAAGACAATGCAGAAATGCCGAGTGGATGTGGCGGAAGAAAAAACTTGAAATTCACTATAGCATCTATAAAGACAGCCTTCATGCTTTTAATGTGAAACTAGCCACAGCTAGACAGAATTTCTTCTCAAACCTTATAAACAGTAACTTAAACAACACTCGTACTCTTTTTGCCACTGTTGAGAGACTGACAAACCCCCCAACTCAGGTTCCCAGTGAAATGCTCTCAGACAGCAAATGCAATGAGTTTGCATCCTTCTTTTCTGAGAAGATCATCAATATCAGGAAGGCGATTAGCACATCCTCAAGCAATGCAGAGGTCAGACAGATTTGGCCACAATATCAAAAAGATACTATGTCTTCTTTTGAAACAATTGATAGCAAAATTTTGGAAGAAATAGTGCAGCACCTAAAATCTTCAACCTGCTATCTTGACACACTTCCCACATCTTTTTTCAAAAGTGTGCTTAACTATTTAGAAGCAGATCTCTTAGAAGTGGTGAATGTCTCACTTCTTTCTGGGACATTGCCAAACTCCCTAAAAACTGCTGTTGTTAAGCCCCTCCTGAAAAAAAAGCAATCTTGATAACACCATTTTGAGCAATTATAGACCAATATATAATCTTCCTTTTATAGGCAAAATTATAGAAAAAGTAGTCTTTAATCAGCTGAACAAATACTTAAACTCAAATATCAGTGCTGGTATTGCTAGATCTCAGTGCAGCGTCTGACACTGTCGTATCATAACATACTACTAGAGAGACTGGAAAACTGGGTCGGGCTTTCTGGGATGGTACTCAAATGGTTCAGGTCATACTTAGAAGTGGACGTCCATGACATGCGGAGTCCCACAAGGGTCAATTCTTGCACCGCTCTTGTTTAGCCTGAATATGCTTCCACTAAGTCAAATAATGAGAAAGAACCAAATTGCCTATCACAGCTATGCTGATGATACCCAGATTTACCTAGCTTTATCTCCAAATGACTACAGCCCCATTGACTCCCTCTGCCAATCTATTGGTGAAATTAATAGTTGGATGTGCCAGAACTTTCTTCAGTTAAACAAGGAAAAAACTGAGGTTATTGCATTTGGAAACGAAGATGAAGTTTTCAAGGTGAATGCATACCTTGACTCTAGGGGTCAAACAACTAAAAATCAAGTCAGGAATCTTGGTGTGATTCTGGACACAGACCTTAGTTTCAGTAGTCATTTCAAAGCAGTAACTAAATCAGCATACTATCATTTAAAAAACATTGCAAGAATTAGATGTTTTGTTTCCAGCCAAGACTTGGAGAAACTTGTTCATGCCTTTATCATCAGCAGGGTGGACTATTGTAATGGGCTCCTCACCGGCCTTCCCAAAATGACCATTAGACAGCTGCAGCTCATCCAGAACGCTGCTGCCAGGATTCTGACTAGAACCAGAAAATCTGAGCATATCACACCAGTCCTCAGGTCCTTACACTGGCTCCTAGTTACATTTAGGATTGATTTTAAAGTACTTTTACTCGTTTATAAATCACTCTATGACCTAGGACCGAAATACAGACCACTCAGATCATTAGGATCGAGTCAGTTAGAAATACCAAGGGTTAAACAAGGGGAGTCCTCCGTTAGTTACTATGCCGCCCGCAGCTGGAATCAGCTTCCAGAAGAGATCAGATGTGCTAAAACACTAGTCACATTTAAATCTAGACTCAAAACCAATATCCCAGTTTGTTTTCTACTGAAGAAACAAAATCATCTTGGATGCCCTGGGGTAAGCAGATAAACATCAAAATTTTCATTTTTGGGTGAACTATGCCTTTAAGAAAGGAGGCAAACAAAGACTTCCTTCTTTCTGTTTGAAAATGATAGCAAATGAACATGCGGCAGAGAGGAAGTAAAGATTAAGACTTACCATATTCTTCTGACATATCACCTCCTGTATGAGACAAACAGCAGACACAAATGAATTGGTGGTATTAACGACCAGGACTGAAATCTATCAATAACATCCAACAGAACATTCTGTGTGTGTGTGTGTGTGTGTGTGTGTGTGTGTGTGTGTGTGTGTGTGTGTGTGTGTGTGTGTGTGAGACCATGTTCGGAACACTATACTGGTTTAACTAGGTCTGAGGTATATTCTGTTTCTGTTGAGCATGCCCTTTGCTCAACTTGGCCATCCAGTTCCATTTACAACAATAAATCAAAAGTGATCACTAATACTGTCAATACCTTGTGGGGATGTTTCTTTGAACTTTTAAAGCACAGTATCATGTTTGATTTAAAAAAAAAAATCTCCTAAACCAGTATAATTTGCAGAGAAAAACAAGTGTAAACACTGATGTGTTCAAATGAATGCCTGTTCTGCAATTCTTAATTCCAGTTATGATAAACTGGACATGGTGAATTAAACATTCACTGTAATAACACCATGATTCTTCAACAATGTAGCATGCTACAGGTAAAAACCTTATCGATGCATATTGTAGAGTGTTTCCTGAAACTGCAATTCCCATGCAATGCACTTCCTTCTGAACATCTGTGTGCATGTGTTTACAAGGACCATCCTCCACTGAATTCTGCCTAGTAATAAAATCACTGCCTTAAAGAGCTAATCTAAATATATCTCATATTATGCAATTTACTCCCCACTCACCTGGCATAATTCCATTTAGTAATGTAAAGTAATAATGGTTGTGTGACCTTGCCAGGAGGATCTCCATGACAATAATGCCTGCCTACAATTCACTGTGGTAATAAAAACCTCCAGTTTATCATTGTGATGAAACTGTTGGAAGTGCTGCACTGCAAATAATGTGGGTTGTATTAATAATTTGAGTCCATCCAATAAATTTGTGAGCACCATTTTGCTTACAACACAGAGCGTTCCTCCAACTAGCCCAAAGTACATGTATTTTACACTAAATGTTTGCAACACACCATGATGCACATGCTTACATTGATTTTGAGAAGCAAGATATGGACCTTCATCCACATCCTATAAAATATTTTAGTTTTTTTCTAAATATTTAACAGCCTGGATGCATTACGTTTGTTTATAATGGCTGCCAACAATCTTTTTATCTTTTACTACACATATCCACATAATGGACATTCTTTGATTAATATCAACCATTTTTGGTAAATTAATACAGAGACAAATTTTGATATTGTATGATATGGGTGGGGGGGGGGGTGGATATAGAGGCAATATTTTTGGCCTGTAATATTTTTCTCTGAGTTTTATAGTTTTCAATAGTTTTATCTAAACCTCAGACTGGAACATTATGAAAAGTAAGATGCTGAACAAAATTACCCTTTCAGTTTAAATTAGACTCATTTGTTGGATTGCAAAGGGGTGGAACATTTCTGGAAACTTTCCAAAAATCCCTGGAATATTGCAAAAAAAAATCCTAGAAACTTTCCAAAATGTTTCCGGTATTTACTGGAAAATGTTCACCTTTTTTCAACCCTACTAATTTGATTCTTGACTCGAGTGACACAGAGACAAAAGAATTTCTGACCTGGAGAGAGTGCAGCGAGTCTGAGTTGAGATCACAATAAAGAATGATGTTGTTGGCCATGCTGAAACTCTCTCTCACACCCAAGTGATAGAAGAGAGAGGGCTGCCGAAATGCATCCGTCATTTCAACCACTGCAATATCTGTGAACAGAGACAGAGAGAGCTCACATATTCTGAAACACTTTTACCCAGACCTGACAGACAGACAGTGTGGGGGCTCATTTATATCAGGCCTGTCCCTAAAGCTGAGTTCAACACCCTACACGCCACATTTAAATATCAGCAGGAAGTCAGTTCCTCTGTTTGCATGCATATGTGCCGGAGCTGTTGTCACAGTTAACCCAAAGGAAACGAAAGATAGAGAAAAACAAACAAAGCAACATAGATTCTTTAGCAGAAGGACGTGTGTAATGTATGAACAGCCAGTGACTTCTAGTTCAAATAAATTAGGACAGTGCAAGGATTTCTTGGAACTTCTTCATTCTCCATGCTTTATAGTTATAACAAAAATACATGAGAAAAAAATGAAGTCAAAACAAAGGACATGAAGACAATTTGGATCTACTGGGGAAACAAAATCTCTCTTAACCTGCTCTTAACCTGGTCATGACAGCTTCTAGACAGTAACGCTTTATTGAGACGACAAGCAAAACTTGATTTTTTAAATATTAAATATTATTATCTTATCACCTGTGCACAAATTCACTGGATTCCACGTCACAACATCTTATAAATGATCAGAAACACTGACTTCAGTGACATCTGTGCTATCTTTGCTTTTCTTTTTGCGTAAGCGAGTCAGTTCAGGACCGTGACTAGTGCACACTTGAATCTGATACTGGCCAAAACAAACAAAATTAAAATAATAAATAATAATAATAATGTTATTGGTGTAGGGGGAAAAACCGATCCGAGCAATAAATCAGAATCGAGAAGTATAAGAGCCTTAGTAGCAAGTGTCTAGTTACAGTAGTCAACATTTGAAGTGGATCAAAAAAGCTCAAAGTTGTCCTAAAACGAGAACACATTCTGGTGTAAGGTTTTAGAACAACTCTGATGAAAGTTTTTGATTAGCGTAAATATCCACAACCTGATCTGAAAATCGACCCTCTAAAATAATGGATAATACTTTTTGGACAGCCACAAATTCTCAAAAAGACATTACCAGAGTCGTACCACTGGAAGTAGTGGTTGACCAAAGTGGGTTTTTCAGTGGCCAATGCAAATGTGTACACTTAGAAAGCAGGGTGGCCTAAGGCTGATATAATGTCACTGTTTTACAGCATATCACAAATCAACCAAATATACTAAAATACTTTAATATATATATATATATATATTTGTTTTAAATATAAATGTTTACAATCCATTGACAGGGTTGAAGTGAAGATGATGCTTCTGTTAATCTATGTGTTGGTTATCAGACAATGTCGATCATCATGAATGTTTTTATCTGAAGTAACAGTTTTTCAATGCTGCATTTCATAATAAGGTGATGTGTACAACACCGCTTGTAGTCAACTAATGTAATGCTAATGATTCATATTCCAAGGGCTCCTTGATGCAAATTAGTTAATTTGTTAAATACAACATTTAAATAATCATACAGGTTATGTAAAAGTGATGCAAATGTATTGAATTTTATGCTGCCATCGGTATAACAAAAAAAACTGACAAGATTTTGTCAGGCCATGGGTTGTGTATTTGTTTGGTTTTGGATCCTTCCATATTTTGAATGAAGAAAACTTCTGTCATCATTTACTCACCCACATGCCATTCAAAACCTGTATGACTTTCTTCCGTGCCACACAACATAGGTAAGACAACATTAAGCCATCATCCAATTGCAATTTATGGAAAACAGGTGCAATGAAAGGGAAAGGCTTTCAAGGTTGTCTTCCACTAACATCTGGTGCACTGAATATTTCAGGTTATGGTCCATGGGAAAAGAAAATCATACAGGTTTGGAACCTGTTAATGTAACAACGATGATCATTTCATTTCTGTGAATACAAGACCTAACATTTCAATGCACAAAAGGAAATCTGCTTCAGATTTCACACATGCAAATGTAGATTTGAATTCTCCCACATAAATGGGCCACAGTTCTGCATGTGTACAGCTGCTGCAATGACATTAATTTATTCAGTCACACAAAGTGCACAAATCACATCAATGGGAAATGTCATGCGAGGCTGGGATGAGCTAGAAGTCATCCAACAAATGATTAGTGAGTTCAGTATTTTAATGTTAAGCTTACAATTGTCAAACAACTGAGATGCACAACTTTTTGTGCCACAGTATGTTTTTTGACCCTTTCTTATAAGCACAGACAGTTTTGTGCAGTCTGTTTATTATTTGAATATCTGCCAATTACCCTCTTGAAAGTCCTAGTAGGAATTTACTGCAAAGAAATGCCTCTGATTGGGGTCTAGTGGACATGCTGCAGCCATTTTACATTTTAGGTTTTTAAAGACTGACTGTCGAGTATGAACATTTGTAGCTTTGCAAATTTCTATAATGACAGGAAGCTAAAAAATGCTTGATTTTAATGCAAATAAGATTTAGGCGGCTAACAGACAGCAGCGATCCTCTAATCATGTTGATACGTGACTAATTACCATGTAGCCAAAATACAAAAAAACAAGCAATGAGTATTTATTAGCAAGATTGCAAAACTTTTAATTAGCTGAACTCAAGCCATGATTTAAATGCTCATTCCATCCTATTTTGGGTGAAAATAAGAAAAATGATATTTCTCTTTACAGAAAATTACAGAAAGTAAACATATGATAATCCATGTTCTTCTCCCGTGTACAGAAGTGTAGAGGAGGGATTTCTTTCCCCCACAATGAATGCATATTACAGTTTTTTCTTGAATGCTAACACACTATGACTGATTCATTTTTTCCCAATTTCCCAAATCATTCATTTAGATCTCAAAACAAAAAAGACATTTTCTTGTGCAGGGAACGACCATGAAGGAAGTTGGCCTACAGGGTCATCAAGGTTTTTATACTACTGTATTTGCACATACAGTATAATTACAGCAGTAGCCATACTTTAGATGAGAGAGCATTTCAATTCTATGTACTGTAAATACTGTAGCATGTTGTAAACCCTCAACCGCTTAAATGTCAAATTGATTTGTAGCACCAAATTCTTACATGCACTGTATTTTCTAACAAGGAGAAATATAAAATCTTATGTCAGAAAACTAAGAAACTACTATGGGTATGGCAAATAAGGCCATTTAAAATATTTGAATGCAATTTATTTTCTAATGTGATGTAACTGACAGTATCCTGTTTTGTGTTGCAAATCAAGTTGACATTCTTTACTCTTCTTCTCTTATTTTGTAAGTGTACAGTGTAATGAACATTTCACTGTATATCGGCACCAATCAGTTTATGCTGTAGACTGAAAGAGAATATGTTTTTGACTGAAATATTTGACCTGGAAGTTAGTGGTTTGAACAAGCTGGTGTGTAGTTTGGAGAGTGTTTATAGTTGAACTGTGTGATAGCATGGCCTCCATTTTTTATTTTGCATACCTCCTGACAAAAACGAAGAAATTACTGTCTAAATTTTTTATCACAATGGTATAATATTTCAGAATAAACCTTGTAGAGTTAGAGTTATATTGTTTATAATACTTGTCACAATTATAATTAAATCAATTTCATAAGAATTATTAGAAAAGTTCTTTTTTCCCTGATTGCATTTTGGCATCTGTTTCCCTAGCAACAGATTCCCCAGAACGCGCACCATTAAAGCCTTTTCGCGCGGCCATAGCATGCGCTAAACCTGTGCGGTTTAAAACATCTGGAGCTCACATCCACCCTTTGAACACAAGATTATCCAGATGTAGGGTTGAACGGGAAAGTTATCAATGCGTCAGTCCAGTAACTAATGATGAACGTGCCGTTTGCAGAGAAGCTTGTTCACATTAGACTGTCTCACTTAAAGGGATAGTTCAACAAAAAAATTTAGTCATCATTTACACACCCACAGGTTGATACAAACCTGTAGCCTAATAACTGGAAACCACATACCAGTGAACCATTACTATCCATGTTTGTTTTTGTAATATCTTTTCCAAATATGCATCATTGGAAAATCACCCGCATTTGGCGCTCGGTGTGTTATTTTCCAACCAATGCTCACATACCATTGGTTATTTAGTCTAAAATCTATGCACTGGTCTGGTTCCGAATATTTCTGATATTTTTATTAAAACATTAAATGTTAACAAAAACTACTATGAAAACATTCAGCTCACTGTACAGCTCTCAGATATGAACTGAAAACCATTCAGCATGAGTTAGTAGGGCCTCATCTAATGTACAGGGAATGTGCTACTTCTCTACAAGAAATGAGAAGGACACCTGAAACAAAATCTCTTTACAGCTACTATCCATCTCGATAACACATCTCTAATAACTAGTTTACCGACATACTCCCCTTTGACTGTTTGACAGGTTGTTCCTGTTAAGCTACCTTTTATATAGTTCCTATAGTGTTATTACTCCAGCAAATTGTTAAGGCCTTCCTATAGCTCACCTGTATGATTAGAATCAGAATGTTTATTTATTTTCTGCATTGAACTGAAGAAATTATGCTGTAAGAAATTGCAGTCATTTTCAAATGGCTGTTACCACACAGGAAACAACTGTTTTCATTGCAACACATCTCAAGTTTTGTTAAACCTAAAGGCCACATGAATGAAAAAGCATTCTACACTGACTAGGACAAAACTATTGCGAAACGAAATCAAACCGCGCATCAAAAACCTATCACAAATGATGAAGGGAGAACAATACTGTGAGCATAACTCCAGGCAGAAACAAAAAACCATCTGAAAGTCTGTCTGTGATATAAAGTCCAAAAGAAACTAGGTCACACAAAATGACAATTCACCCAAAGCACAAGAATAAATAGGCTATTTAGGAGAAAAGGATTAGAGAAAAGATATACTGCCTTTTAGATATGAAACGTTAAATTCCTAATCTTAAAAGTAATACTTAATAAATCTACATACATATACATAAAAGAACAATCTGAAGTAAAAGTCTTATAGTCACACAGTGTACATCAGGAATGGGCAACTAGAAAGATTATATTAGACTCGGACGATCAATTTTAAAATATATAAAAAGTCAAGTAAAGTTTGCGTTCAGTTTATGACGTTAATATTGTCTCCAACCAGGAGAAGTCACGATAGTTTCCAGCAGCTCACCTATTAATTACAGCGCGGTAGGAATTAGTAAACATTTAATAACATTAGCAAAATAAAAAAAACAGTATTTTCCAGTCAAGATGGTAAACAGATTATCTTTTCACCAAGTTTAAGGGGATTCCCATGTGTTTGGATCGTTTGGAAATCAGTATTTTTATTTAAATCACCATCACACCACTGCTCACAAACAACTAGCCTTAAATAAAAAAAAGGTAAACTGCAAAGGAAACAAAACCTTTTTGAAAAATGCATGTCAGAAATGTTTGCACAGAACTGTGGGTTCTTAGGGGGTTCCTGTTTTTAGGGGATTCAGTTTAATTGTTTAAATGTAAGGCCATGAAAACAGTTCAGTGGTACACAAAGTCTTCATTATAAATGGGCTTAAATTTGGGGACAGAAAGACAATAATTGCTATAGATTAATATGTTGATTAAACTTCGAAAGGCTGTGATTTCTGCTGCTTTGTGTACTGCGGTTACCAGGGAAACTGTTATATTTCTACCGTTCAGAAAGTGACACCTGCTGGCAGAGAACGAATTTGCTTTTTCAATAAGAACATCTGCTATTTTTGCTGCATATTTTTACATATGAACCTGTGGCTCAACAAGAAGCTAGTGCATTATAAAAATCTAAAGTTAACAATTAAGACACTATATGTAATTTAACAACTTATTGATAATAATTTTTTAATTAATATAATAATTCATACTTTTTCCTCATTCCTTTTCTTAAAAATTGTTTGAAGACTTAAATGTGAAGTTTAGTTCTTAAAAAAGTATTTAAAGGTCTTACATTTGATTTAAAATATCCTTTATAAGGCAACTTTATAAAAAGACCTCTGCACTAGAGGTCGACCGATATATCGGACCGATATTTGTCATTTTTTAATATATCGGCATCGGCCGATATCCGTGTTTAGTAGCGCCGATTTAAAGTCAGGCACGTCGGCGGGCAGCCCCGTATTATTGGTACAAGCCAAAACTTTTGGAAGATTCAACAACATTCCTGAGAGATAAGGTAGTCAGATAATCTCACTCTGTAAACGGGGTGGAGAAGTTGACAGCTCTTACAAACACTGCAGCGTGATTGAGGGCTCCGTTACTCCGTCCCGCTCACAGACAGCAGCACGCGAGGAGAGACAGCTGTCCTGGAGCTGCCCAGAACCGTGAATCACATTTGTTCGGAAGCATGGTTTGATGCAGACAATAACCAGTTTTCCATCCAACTCATTTGTATTTAGAGATGTCAATATTCGATAATTTCCATGATCGATCATCGTTTAAATTAACGATCAATTAATAACCTTAATGCTGCAAAATGCGTCTGCAGCGGTATTATTATAATGTGCAAAAGCCACTTGGGAAAAAAGCTTTCTCACCCGAATTAAAGGGGTTTTAGTCTGAATAAAATGCTAGCAGCAGGACTGTAAAATGAATATATGTGATTATGATCATTTGATAAAATGAAGAGAGCGCGCCATACGTTGGAGATCATTTTACTTTGTTGACTGTTTCCCGTCAAGGAAGACCGCTGAATGCGCCTCTTTAAATGGTTTCGTGGTGCTGCTTGTTGTATTTTAAAATGCAACTGCAATGTTTTCAAATGACACACTATAGTAGTGGTGCAACGGATCATCATTGATCCGTGATCCGTTCGGATCAATATCTTCGGTTCGGCACACACATGACACGTGGATTGATTTATGAAAAAAAAAAATTGCGCATGTTCAGTCCACACTCAGTGGTCATGGCGAGCGGAGGAACGGAGGAGCTTGAACGCCCCGCGCATTTTGGATTCCCTGTCAGATATAATGATGAGGAAAGAGGTTAGAGTGAAAAGATTGTGCCAGATCTTTATGAACAGGAGAAGAAAAAAGTTGTGGATGAACTATCCCGAGCATCCTCTGTTGCGGGTTTGACTAGATGTATTTGGAGGTTATTGCTCACGTCTCTTTCTGCACATATCCAAATGTTTCCATATTCGCAATGTATCTGAATGTTAAACTATAATATTTTTTATTTATTTATTTATTTATTATTTATTTTTTTATTTATTTACAGGTAATATATATATATATATATATATATATTACCTGTTTTATATATTTAATACTTGGTCAGCTTATTGATTTGTTTGGTTAACTTTGGATACATTTTTTATTTTAATACCGTGCAGTGCACAAAATTAAGATTCGAGAGATGGTTCAAGTCAGTGCTCAATAAATGATGATAAGTTAAGAAATGCTGTGCATCCACTTATTATTAGTGTTTCATTTTAGCATGCAAATGAACGGGAAAATTTCAAGATATCGGCCCTAAAAATCAGCAGCACACATCGGCCGACCCTGACCTCTAAACATCGGCATCTGCATCAGCTATAGAAAAACCCATATCGGTCGATCTCTACTCTGCACATTTGTTTGCAATAGATATGTTTACATTGGCTCATTGAGACAATATTTCTGTCTACTGACAACAAAGTTTCCCTTCTTAATTAGCATAACTGCACAAGTTTTATAGTTAATAATATACTTTAAAAAAATGACATTAATTGTACTTTGATTTCCTTCAATAAAAAGGAAACAGAGTAAGACGATGTAAAAGATGCGTAGATGTAGATTAGTAATCTGGCCTCTTGGTATAAATGAGAACATTTCTGGACCTCATCACTATCAAAGTTGCCCAACCCTGGTGTAACAAGCACAGTAGAGACTATAGGGCAAAAACTGTCAGCATGTGCAAATACTGATATTTGACGACATTGAGTGATTGGATACTCATTAAAACTAACTACTGATTAATGAATGATTAATCAATTTCATCAATTTTTAAATCACTTTATTTCACCTCAATACCATTATTCCACTCATTCTACAGTAATGGGTGTTATTTGGTTATTTTTAGGGTTTCTAACTAGCCGCAAATACCTACAACATTTGCAAAACGATTAAATCAAACTACTTTAAATTCAGCGTTTTGTCACTGAATGCAGTGATCTCATAGATGAGGAGAGTTTTGCGAGGCTCAGGTCAGGGAATTGTGTTGTTATTAAGTGTTTTGGGATGAAGTAAAACAAAAAGGTTCAGTCTTATTAGTTTTACTTTCATTAGTTCCGCATGACTTGGGCAAAGGATTGCACTTTGCAAGGAAATGCATGAAGCTCTGACTATGGTGATAGTGAAATATTTAAATTAGACTGTGCCTTAGTCTAAGTTTATTTTCAAGCTATTGCACATAACTTCATTTCCATTCAAGTTTAAATGCGAGTCGTTTCTAATGGAAATGAGATTGAAGACTCCACCTTGGGTTGTGAGCGTGTGGGAGAGTGATGCCATCACTTCATTCTGATAACTATGTTTTTGTAGAAAGCTAAGAAAGCAAACAGAAAGAAACCAGGCAGACCAAACACACCTAAAAGACAGTAAAGACCGTGTCTACCGAGCATCTGGGTGGTCAACAGACTGTTCATAGCATATTTTTGTGCCCATACAGCAAATTACATTCACATTTATTTGCAGGACATTCCCCAAAACGTCTGTCTGTAGACTTACCTGCATTGTAAAAGTGATCAAGGACCAATGTTTCCCCAAAGTCCAGCTTCCCAAAGGGGATTATATCTAGTTTAAACCCCATAATGTCACAAGCATCCTTCAGACACTGTAAAGCCATGTTCTCTGTGCTGAGAGGCTGGCTCGTCTCAGAGTTCCTCACGTAGGCCACTTGTACGGCCCGGTTTTTACTTTTACCCGTGGTCAACAAGGTGCTACTGTCCGAGGGCAAACTGATCACCCCAGGGTTGGCACTCTTGCAGCTGGAGGGGTCCTGCCAGAAGGCCCCAGCACCAGGATTCACACGGCCACTGGATTCTCCATTACTCCCTGCCATCATGTCTAGGGGTTGGCCAAAAGAGGGAACGGAAAGAGAAATGGCCTCCAGATCTGAATTCATTTTTTCATCAGTTTGGTAAAGAGCCTCAACCCCGAGAGTACAGCTTCTCAACCGGCACACTTCATAGTTTCACATTCCTGGCAGCTATACTACTGGCACCTAACGAACAAATACATGACGTGATGTCATTAGCAGCGACAACCTACGATAAAGGCGATTATCGTTTTATTTTTAGATGAAAATGTAAAAATCCTCTTAGCAGCATATATAGGTCTGGACGGGAAATAATGGCAAGAATTGAATATCTGCATAGATCAAGGACTGATCACGGACACGCTCGTCACGACTCGAAGAAACGATATTACACTCTCGAAAATGCATCGATGTCCTGCAACACAAGCGTTTCGGAAGAACTTCATCTATATGAGCGCATAACGCAGTTCTGTCGATCGCTAAACTCCTCGTGTATCGTGTCAAGCCGTTTCACCGGAGAGAGACATCAAACGCGTTTCCTCAGTCCTTGTCGTTCCTGTGTACGTCATTGTGTTTATGTCATTAAATTGCGAAATCGCACTCGACTGAAGCGCGTTTGTCTGTTGGACCCTGCCCTGTTTCTATTATTATCTTCAACACAACTTATGCTCAGGGGGTGGAGTAGCACTCCGAACTTACAGGAAGTGAAATGACGAGACCTACTATGGCAAAGGCTTGGCCAATGAATATTAAATACGTAACGTAATGCTCCCCCAGTTGACCACAGTAAAGAAGACATTTATTTACTGACCACTCACACAACAAATACTAAAAATAAATAATTACAACACATATAATTACAGCAGTTACTACTGCAATATGTAACACATTTAAAATAATAATAATAATAAAATTAATAAAACATACAAATAAATAAACAGATAATGCGGAACTAGCTGTATACTTTTTCTGCCTTGCTGTTCCTTAGACCCATTTGAAGCTTTAAGATACTGAAAAAGCTCAAACTCAAAATGTAGAAAATGTGCTACACTTGTGGTCTGTGCCTGTTGCTTGTCTACTTGATGTGATTTCCAGTATCTGGTCCAAGTGTTCAAAAGGGCATGAAGACCACAGGTGTGTGTAGAACTTTATTGATTAGCCAAATAGGATAAAACTGTAGTGTTATATCCAGAGCATTATTTACACTTTAATATTCAGTATTGGCATTGCATTTTTAAATAAAAATGTCTGTAGGAGTTTGTTTCTATGTAACAGAAGCCATAATTTATGAATTTAACAAATTTAACCCTAACCCTACATGATAAAAACCAGTTGTGAATGTATTACAAAATAAACATCTCTGCACCAAATACACTGAGAAACACTTTACATTTACTACTATATGTAATATCTAATTAATTTAACTGATACTGAAAATTTCGTAATATCTTGCATTTTTGGGCCACATGAGTACCAGAACATGATGAATGTACTATCCCAGAGTGGTGTAAAAGATAGCATGGATTAAGTGTATCTTAAACACTGGGTCACAGAGCTTTGGCATTTTTTCAGGCTTGTTAAAATCTTGCACACTTCCTTCCTGTTGAATGAATACACTCTCCAGTGTCCAAGACCAAAAGTGTTGGTATCGGGATAGGTCCAATGGTAATGTTTGTAAGTGGATAACTACCCGGTTCATATTTATTCATTACATAAAGTTTTACAAAGTAAAATAACTATTGACTGTAAGCGTTTGGACTAATTGTCTTAAGTAGAAGTCAACTGTCTGATTTAAAAGTGCGTTGTTTACATGAACCGAAAGCAAGCGCATGCATCGTGATACTCTCCACAATGACAGTGTGCTGCAGCAGACAGGATGAGGAGGAGAAGAATTGTTAGTCGTTATTTTAGTTTTCTTTGCACATAAAAAGTATTTTCATAGCTTCATAACATTATGGTTTCAATGTCCTTACTACATTCCTGGAGGTGGGAACATTTCAGTTGTGTTGCTATCAATGCAAGGTCAGAGAACTCTCAGATCTAATTAAAAATATCTTTATTTGTTTTCTGAAGATGAACAAAGGTCTTACGGGCTTGGAACAAAATGAGGGTATTAGTAATTAATGACTGAATTTAAATTTTTGGGTGAACTAACCCTTTAATATATGATAGAAACTCATATGTACAAAATATCTGCATGGCTCAAATTCAGCTCTGGGGCAACAGAGATATCGGCCACATGAGATGTGTCTGTTTAGCAGTTTATGTTTATTACATGACATAGAATTTAACCAATCAATATCTAAAAATCTAATCCAAAAATGGCAACTATTATATTAGTATTTTAACAAGCCATTGCAAAAGTCCGGACTATAGGTACTGGATAAAAGCAAACCAGTGTCTTCCTAGCAAAGTTTTGATTGATGACAATTGCAATTGTAGTAATAATGATACGGTCAAAGTTGCATTGTTTTTTCAAAGTTAGCCACTCTAGTAATGGCTTTATTACAGTCATTTACTCACATTTACTCAAGTCTTGTAACTTCATTGAAGTCTATTGAAGTCTTTAAATGTAATACAGCAAAACCAAAACACAGTCATATAAACCCCAGGGCTCGACATTAAGCTTTGACATGAGCTTGTCCTTCAGACAAGTAAACCAACCATTTACTTGTCCGAGTAAAAAAAGTTACTTGTCCAAGAAAAAAAAAAAAAAAAAAAAAATATATATATATATATATATATATATATATATTTATATATATATATATATATATATATATATATATATATATATATATATATATATATATATATATAAGTTTCTTCTGCTCATCAAGCCTGCATTTATTTGATCAAAAATACAGAAAAAAATGTAATATTGTGATATATTATTACAATTTAAAATAATTGTTTTTAAATTTCTTATACTTTAAATTATCATGAAAGGTGGAAACAGTTCTGCTGCTTAATATTTTTTCAGAACATGTGATACTTTTTTAGGATACTTTGATGAATAAATGTAAAAAAAAAATAAAATAAAAGAAGCTATGCTTTTTAAATATAAATATTTTGTAATAACAATATACAATACTGGTCAGTAATTTGGGGTCAGTAATTTTTTTTTCTTTTTTTTTTTTTAAATAAAATCAATACTTTTATTCAGCAAGGATGTGTTAAATTGATAAAAAATGATAGTAAAGAAAATATATTATTAGAATATATATTATTAGAATTTTTTATTTTATTTTGAATAAATGAATAAATGTAAAAAAATAAAAATAAAAGAAGCTATGCTTTTTAAATATAAATATTTTGTAATAACAATATACACTACTGGACAGTAATTTGGGGTCAGTAATTTTTTTTCTTTCTTTTTTTTTAAATAAAATCAATACTTTTATTCAGCAAGGATGTGTTAAATTGATAAAAAGTGATAGTAAAGAAAATATATTATTAGAATATATATTATTAGAATTGTTTTATTTTATTTTGAATAAATGCAGTTCTTTTTAACCTTTTATTCATCAAATATATTCGACAGCAGAACTGTTTCCAACACTCATAATAAATCAGAATATTAGAATGATTTCTAAATGATCATGTGATAGACTGGATGTTACATGTGACACTGAAGGCTGGAGGAGTGATGCTGAAAACTCAGCTTTGCATCACAGGAATACATTATTTTTTTTGAAAGTTTATTCTAATAGAAAACTATTATTTTAAGTTGTAATAATATTTCACAATATTACTGTTTTTTTCTGTATTTTTGATCAAATAAATGCAGGCTTGATGAGCAGAAGAAACTTCTTTCAAAAACATTAAAAATAGTAATGTTTCCAAACTTTTGGTCTGTACTGTATATATATATATATATATATATATATATATATACAGACCAAAACTTTGGAAACATTTTGCACAAATGTCATTTATTCTTAAGTAGTCTCATCAGTGCTTTATCAGCTATTACTTTAATCAGCATACTTTTTATATTTGCCTTAAATTGATTGCTGTTACACTTTTTAACTTTATGGAGGACAATATTTTCCTAAACTGATTAAATGTACATGTCTCCATTTATGTTGAATTCTTACATTTGATCAATACATTATGTTAGAATAATAAGACTCTGTATGATTGTTACTATTCAAATTGAATCAGTATCAACAAACACCATCTGTCCAAATGCATAACTAATGTTATTAGATTAATGTTTTACTTTTTTGACATGCAAATACGAAATGTTGGAAAAATGCAATGATACTTTTAAATATGAAATTAAACCACCAGTAGGTGGTGGCAAGTCACACTTTTAATGAATGAATCATTGATTCAACCGATTTGTTCAAACGGCTGATTTAATAAATTGTTTCAATAAATGAAGCAAGTAATCGTTTTTATAAATAGTTCACTGAATCATTGACTCGTTCAAAAATGAATCATTTAGTAACGAAAGACTGTGTTTTGCTCGGAGATGAGTCACGACTGTTCTGTCGTGGCTTTGCTTATAACTATTTTTGTTTGAAATGGAGCAAAATCCATAATGTGTCTAAAATGTAAGTCAGGTAATATTACTTGTTTATTTAACTAAAGTTGTATAAAATCAATATGACATTTGGAATCGAGCTGAAAGTGGGGAAAACACCACTCCTGTTCATGTGATGTTGCATACTACATCAAATATTTATATTTTTTCTACAGCAGTATTGTTCAGGTTGCGGAAATAGTGTTGATTTCTCCACGAGTCAGACCGGCTGCACGAGCCTCAACTGACGCAACTCGATACTGTCAATACATTATCCGTTAATAATATATAACCAATCTAATTATTAAAATTCGCATTAGATGGTGGACCGGTATGAGCTCACAGTAGGCACGTGTAGTAATTAGCAAACGTTTAGCAGAGAAATGAAGAAATTATTTGTACGCGCATAAATGGTCCCAAATATATTTTGGGGTTGCACAGCTTACATTTCAGGAGCATATGCAACCAAAATGTTCGCAAAAGGTATTATTCATCTGAACTGAATACTTGATCTAGCTCTCTGTAATACAAAATAAACACTTAAATTTGATGAGTATAACAAAAAAAATTAAGCCAATACTATAATCATAAAAAACTATATGTTAAATTTGAGCCAAAATTATAACAATTAAAAGAACCAAAGACTTAAATTACTTCAGTCTGTGTGCATTTCATTAATTTAATACACTATTATATTGAAATAAATGAACTTTCCCACAACATTCTAATTTATTGAGATGCGGGTTGTTGCCTCTTGTAACTAACCCTTTTAAAGCCCTTATTCTGTCCTTAAATGCCTCCCTGGACAGAATTATCAGAAAGTCAAGTGAAAGTGATGTGAAATACAGCCAAGTATGGTGAGCCATACTCGGAATTCATGCTCTGCATTTAACCCCATTTCCAGTACCTACAAATCGCAGAGAATTGCATAGGTTTCTGGGAATGGCTGGGTATTATCGTGGGTTTGCCCAAATTTTGCATCCATTGTGGCACCCTAGATTGATCTTATAAGTACTAAAGTGGTTTTGAGTGGACCACTGTTTCTCAACAGGCATTTGATGGAGCCAAAGTCTCGTTGTCTAGTGCTCCTGTGCTTGTTGCACCAGATTTTTCTCAGCCTTTCTGTTTAGCTGTAGATTTCAGCAATAGTAGTGCTGTAGCTGTTATTTTACAGAAAAGTTAGGATCTGGGTAGACTGAGGCAGTGGTAGACCTGGTGGGTAGCTGGGAAAGGGTGGGTAGGACCCAGGGGGGAATGCTGGTGGGTATATGGGACATGCCGAGTAAGATCCAGGAGGAGGTGTGGGCAGTGGGCACATGTTGGAGACACGCTTACGAATGAAGGCCTCTCCCTCCTGATTTGCTGGTTTCTGAAATACCATGGGCTCATGCCCATGCTGTGCAGGAACAGCTGGAAGTGTGCGCACTTCAGGATGAGTCTCATTTGCCAAATATAATTGTTTGGGCAGTGCAGTACTCTGCAGCTGCATGTTTCTTAGTAGCCTGCAAGAGAAACATTCTCAAGTTATCAATTTAAATTAACTAAACCAGTCGGAAAAGGGTGGCTTGCCCACTTCAGGTTGGTGGAGAGTTCCTGCCTCAAGTGGAGGAGTTTAAGTATCTTGGGGTCTTGTTCACGAGTGAGGGAAGGATGGAACGGGAGATTGACAGACGGATCGGTGCAGCTTCTGCAGTAATGCGGTCGATGTACCGGTCTGTCGTGGTGAAGAAAGAGCTGAGCCGCAAGGCGAAGCTCTCGATTTACCGGTCAATCTACGTTCCTACTCTCACCTATGGTCATGAGCTTTGGGTCATGACCGAAAGGACAAGATCCCGGATACAGGCGGCCGAAATGAGCTTTCTCCGCAGGGTGGCTGGGCGATCCCTTAGAGATAGGGTGAGAAGCTCAGTCACCCGGGAGGAGCTCAGAGTAGAGCCGCTGCTCCTCCACATCGAGAGGGGTCAGCTGAGGTGGCTCGGGCATCTGTTCCGGATGCCTCCTGGACGCCTTCCCGGGAAGGTGTTCTGGGCGCATCCCACTGGGAGGAGACCCCGGGGAAGACCTAGGACACGCTGGAGATACTATGTCTCCCGGCTGGCCTGGGAACGCCTCGGTGTCCCCCCAGAAGAGCTGGAGGAAGTGTCTAGGGAGAGGGAAGTCTGGGGTTCTCTGCTTAGACTGCTGCCCCCGCGACCCGGCCCCGGATAAGCGGAAGAAGATGGATGGAGATGGATGAACTAAAGCCCATTGTCTTACTGTAGCATAATTTTTAAAAGAAGCATGTACAGGAAGGTTTTATAAGTACAATCTTGATATACTACTGTGATTGTATTAAAGTATTGCATAAAAGAAGACTCACCACGAGGAGACAGTAGTGGTGTTTATCAGGACCAGAACCAGGTTAGTCTGTCCTAGAACCTCTCTGCTGTCCTCCATCAGCTGTTTTAAGTGGCTGTATACCACCACAATAGATTGTGGAATTGGCAGAGTTTTTCCATGTGTGTCCTTGGGCCTGTTCCGTGCTTCCTGAAACTCTTTCAAAAGCCATAGGCAAACACATTCACAGACCCTATGGACTTCAGGGTCCTGAGCTGCCTGCCCATGAGTCATGAACAATCTATGGAAAATAAGGATGACATAATCTGAATTGTAAACTGAAAATTATAAACTAGTGAAGATACAAATAGTCTAATTACCTCTCTGTTGCCTGCTGTCCTGGAGCAGAACCACTCTGCTTCCTGGATGCTCTCCAAGGTCCTGACAAAGCCTTCTTCTTAACCCTCTGGCTATATTTTGATGGTACCTTGTCCATTGCATGCAGAGCGGTGTACAGCTGGATTATGTTGGCCTCCTCTTGTGATGACAAGGCAGTGATCATTCGGTTTAGGCCAACCAGGTAGGCTGCCAGGGCATCAACTGCCTCCCAGCCCAAGACACCTCTGGAAAAACGCTAACCACAGTCCAATAAATATATACGGTGTTGGTTGACAAAAGGTGTTTTGCACTGCACCAGCATTTGAAAAAAAAAAGTTAAACATAGTACAGGATAGCAACATTACCTGGCTTGATGTGCTAGTACTTGCAGTGTCATCCTCCTCTTCCTCAGTGACCTCCTCATCAGGGGATTTGGGTTCAGTGTCACCCACCTGACTGGTCACCTGGGCCTCAGCCTAGGTGAGTCATCAGCCCCAAGGTCAGCTGCATGGCACACAGTTAATTTCACTATCCTCTTCTGGCTCCTCTGGGGGGACTTCAGGCATGTCATTGTGGTGTGCAATCAACTGGTCACCTCTACTGGACTGGGCGGGAGAATGGGGGAGAATACACACACACACGAACAAACACAGAGAGGAGAGAGAGAGAGGAATACTCCAATACTCGGCATTTCCCTGTGAGATATCGTATCAGTGGGATTTCCTGGAGGGGTAAATTCTTATTTTGCAAGGCTCATGTTCCACCTCGAGGACCCCTCTAACATGTACATTTGTATGTACATGGCATTGTGTCTCCATCCTAAGAATGACAATGCACAGATTCAGTCAGCTATTATTTTAAACTGAGGACATACAAATTTAATGACACAGTTATAGAACAGTAACACATAATAATGAGAGAGGTAGTAAATTCCATGAAAACAAGCCGAATCCAGGTAGCACCCAGGGTTCTACTTCTATAATGTTGACACAATAGCAATCTTTTCAAATTAAAAATCTACAGAACATACTGCAATTTAACATTCAGAATTTACCAGGAATGAAGGCACTCTGGTGGCGATGAAAACTCTCCAGTGAGGATGACCCCCTGCCACACGTGTAAGTACGTTTAGGACTTTGCCACCCTTCTGAAGTGTCAAGTCAAATCAAGTCAAGTCACCTTTATTTATATAAATTATTTAAATGTGCTTTAAACAAAATACATTGTGTCAAAGCAACTGAACAACATTCATTAGGAAAACAGTGTTTCAATAATGCAAAATGACAGTTAAAGGCAGTTCATCATTGAATTCAGTGATGTCATCTCTGTTCAATTTAAATAGTGTCTGTGCATTTATTTGCAATCAAGTCAATGATATCGCTGTAGATGAAGTGTCCCCAACTAAGCAAGCCAGAGGCGACAGCGGCAAGGAACCGAAACTCCATCGGTGACAGAATGGAGAAAAAAACCTTGGGAGAAACCAGGCTCAGTTGGGGGGCCAGTTCTCCTCTGACCAGACGAAACCAGTAGTCCAATTCCAGGCTGCAGCAAAGTCAGATTGTGCAGAAGAATCATCTGTTTCCTGTGGTCTTGTCCTGGTGGTCATCTGAGACAGGGGATCTGTATCTGGGGCTCTAGTTGTCCTGGTCTCCGCTGTCTTTCAGGGATGTAGAGGTCCTTTCTAGGTGCTGATCCACCATCTGGTCTGGATACGTACTGGATCCGGGTGACTGCAGTGACCCTCTGATCTGGATACAGACTGGATCTGGTGGCTACGGTGACCACAGAATAAGAGAGAAACAGACTAATATTAGCGTAGATGCCATTCTTCTAATGATGTAGCAAGTACATCGGGTGGTATGGAAAGTGTTCCCGGTTCCGGTTTACCTAATTAATGCAGCATAAAAAATCCTTTAACGGATTTGGATATTAAAATCATATTAGTATGTTATGTGTAAACCAGGTTAAAGAGATGGGTATTTAATCTAGATTTAAACTGCAAGAGTGTGTCTGCCTCCCGAACAATGTTAGGTAGGTTATTCCAGAGTTTGGGCGCCAAATAGGAAAAGGATCTGCCGCCCGCAGTTGATTTTGATATTCTAGGTATTATCAAATTGCCTGAGTTTTGAGAACGTAGCGTAGAGGATTATAATGTAAAAGGAGCTCATTCAAATACTGAGGTGATAAACCATTCAGGGCTTTATAGGTAATAAGCAATATTTTAAAATCTATACGATGTTTGATAGGGAGCCAGTGCAGTGTTGACAGGACCGGGCTAATATGGTCATACTTCCTGGTTCTGGTAAGAACTCTTGCTGCTGCATTTTGGACTAGCTGTAGTTTGTTTACTAACCGTGCAGAACAACCACCCAATAAAGCATTACAATAATCTAACCTTGAGGTCATAAATGCATGGATTAACATTCCTGCATTTGACACTGAGAGCATAGGCCGTAATTTAGATATATTTTTGAGATGGAAAAATGCAGTTTTACAAAACTTACTACTTTACTATACCCACCAGGTAGTAGCAGCTATCCATGTCAATCACATCCATGACCTTTGGGTAGATTCCCGAATGGTGCATCTTCCGGCCACACTGTGGACATTTAAGAGGGATGCCCGACATCCTCATTGGTGCCCACAAGAACATCCTCTGTTGGAAGTACCAACCAGGTTCAGGAGGAGATGGCTTGGGCTGAATCGGTGGATAAAACCAGTTCACCTGAATCTTGTGCCTCAGCTGCCCTGTAGGCTCATAGAGGCACTTGGTAATCCACACCCAAGTCTTGAACTGACTTGGAAGAAAGGTCTCCCAATCATTAATAGCCTGAGGCAGAGATGGTGTGGG
Source organism: Carassius carassius (assembly GCF_963082965.1). NCBI lineage: Eukaryota > Metazoa > Chordata > Actinopteri > Cypriniformes > Cyprinidae > Carassius > Carassius carassius. The sequence goes on along the minus strand of NC_081781.1, from coordinate 28,937,993 downwards.
CTGCAGTGAGGATGGAGTGGGCTGTGGAGATGTAGAGTGCCGTGGAGGTGGCATTAAGGGCTGTGGAGCTGGAGAGTGGTGTGGGAATGGAGTGGGCCTTGGGGATGGAGACACTGGTTCTGGCAGTGGAGATGGCAAGTGCTGTGGAGGTGGAGGCAGCTGTGAAAATAGTGAGGGGCACAGAGATGGTGTGGAACTTTTTAAAGGGCTGACACGTGGTGCCAATAGGGCCCCATAATGGCTCGACTTAATGTGTTGGAGGAGTCCAACAGCACCCTGGACCCTGACCCCACAGCTGTCACACCTCTCTTCAATGTGGTGGTCAGAAAGGTGCTCACAGAACTTCTCTGCCTCCACAACCACACTACATAAGCCCGTTTCCACTGTCGGGCTAAAAGCAGACATGCTAGTGCGTGCCAGGGCCAGTCGTGTTTCCACTGTCACTTCCGGGGCTTGATTGTGCTTCGTCAGGGCTTCCTCGGGGCCAACGTCCAGGGTTTTTTTGGCCCGACGAAAACCTTGGGCCAAAGCGAGCCAGCTGGGGCTGAACAAAGTGGTTATGAACAAAGGCAGAGTTTTTCCACGTCTGGAGAGCTCAGCGCTGCAGATCATTTCAGAAAGACAACAGCTTTCACACCAGTATTAAAGACTGTGGTTTTGCATGAGCGGGTTAGCAGCAGGAGCTGCTTGTGTTCTATAATACATATGTGGTTCTTAGTTATAACTGTCCGTGTACGTAGTCTATCGGATACACTGCAACAGAAGAAACACTACATGGTGTCAGAAGAGTCATTTCATGAACCCGAGCCTGCGTTCGACAGCACTGAGACTTGACGAAGATAGTGAGCTCATCCTGACTTAAGTGAGTCTGCCATAAAAAAAAAAATCCAACAACCATGGATCAGTTCAGATTACCACCTCCATTAGTCCTGTCAGGGAATACAGGTGAAAACTGGAGAAGATGGATACAGCGGTTCAACATTTACATGACTGCTACAGGTTCAGATTCAAAAAGTGAAAAGGTAAAAATCGCAATTTTCCTTCGTGCTTTAGGAGAGGAGGCCTTAGAAGTATAAAATTCACTGTCTATTGAGCCAGATGGGGAGAATGAAACAATGCAAGATATAGTAACTGCATTGGAGAAGTATTGCCTACCCAGAAAGAATGTTGTTTTCGAAAGGCACCAGTTCTGGGCCTACCCCATGCCTGATTCGATTACCATCGATAAGTATGTCACAGAACTAAAACAAAAGAGTAAGGACTGTGAATTTGGCTCAACAGAATCTGACATGATAAGAGACAAGATTGTGTTCAGTATCAGTGATCAACGTTTAAAGGAGAGGCTCTTAAGAGAAACAAACCTGACTCTTGAAAAAACATTGGATATTTGCAGAGCGGCAGAGGCAGCTAAAACACAGATTCAAGCAATGGGAGAGCAGAATAAAACTGTTCATGCCATTAAAAAGAAGACAAAAGATGCAAAACAGAACAAGAGATATGAAAGAACATCATCTCAACAGCACAAAGCAGTTTCATTCACCTGCAAAAAGTGTGGAAAATCTCACCTGTCCAGCCTTTGGCGCAACATGTCATGCAATCTTCAGTGTGTCACACCCAAAGTGCAAGTTTGCTTACCCTTTTGCATCACCGACACTCGTCCATTCCAATACTTGGTAAGGAAGCATGTGAACAGATGCAACTGCTAAAAAGAGTTGAGACTGTTGTAATCAAGCGTTCTAACTCCAAAGAGGAATTGATAGCACAACATCCAACAGTTTTTGAAGGGCTCGGTCAGTTTCCGGGTGAACATCATATTCATGTTGATCCAAAAGCAATCCCGGTCATACATGGCTGCAGAAAAATTCCCTTGGCGGTGATGGGCAAACTAAAGGACACACTGGGTCACTGGGTCAGCGGTTACAAGCAGACGTCACCCACTCCTTGGGTCAACAGCCTTGTTGTCACTGAAAAAAGAATGGGTCATTACGAGTATGCTTGGATCCTTGTGACCTAAATAAAGCTGTTGTTCGTCAACACTTCTCTATTCCAACAACTGAAGATGTCCTGTGCAAGCTTGCTGGAAAGAAGATTTTCTCCATCTTTGATGAAAAGGACGGATATTGGCAAGTCAAACTTGACACGAAATCCTCCCTGCTATGCACATTCAACATGCCATGGGGTAGATACAGATTCAGAAGTCTACCATTTGGTATCAAGTCTGCTAGTGAAGTTTTCCAGCAGTACAGTAATGAAGTGTTTGGAGACATAGGTGGTGTACACATTGTAGCTGATGATATGATTGCCGCAGCTGCCACAGAACAAGAACATGATGTTATTGTTGCTAAAATTATGGAGAGGGCAAAAAAAAAATGTGAAATTCAACCCCGACAAGATTCAGTTCAAGGTGAACAATGTACATTTCATGGGCCATGTGATAACTCCACAGGGTGTGAAAGCAGATGACGGCAAGATACAGGCAGTAGTAAGCATGCCAGCACCCATGGACAGACAAGCACTGCAGCGTATTTGGGTATGATAAGATATCTTGCACCATTTATTCCAGGTGAGGCATCACTCACGGCTCCTCTCAGACAGCTGTTGAGAAAGGACATTGCATTCCAGTGGCAACCAGAACATGACAAGGCACTTTCTGCACTCAAAACAGCACTGACAAACACACCAGTTCTCAGGTACTATGACCCCAACACAGCACTCACCATACAAACAGATGCATCCAAAGACGGCTTAGGATCATGTCTGTTGCAGGAGGGGCAACCAATAGCATATGCGTCCAGGTCTTTAACGGATACAGAAAAGAACTACGCCCAGATTGAAAAGGAGCTACTGGCGATTGTCTTTCCGACCAAAAAGTTCCATCAGTATGTGTAGGGACGTAGTGTGAATGTCCAGTCTGACCATAAGCCATTGGAGGCTATCTTCAAGAAGCCACTGAGCAAAGCTCAAGCGAGACTCCAACGTATGCTCTTACAGCTACAGAAGAATGACCTCATTGTCCAATACACGCCTGGTAAGGACATGTTAATTGCTGATACACTGTCACGTGCTGTCGCTGAAGGCCAACACACATGTGCAGATAATCTCAGTGATGAAAGGGTCATATATTCACTTGAAGCAACAGAGGCTCTCAGTGAAGAAATGCTGAAGCAGCTTACAGATGCTACTGCAAGAGACAGTACACTCCAGTTGCTTGTGAAAACTCAGAAGACAGGATGGCCGACACATAGAAAGAAACTCAGTCCCTCAATTCATCAGTTCTGGCCTGTCAGACACACTGTGGCTGTGCAAGATGGCATATTACTGGTAGCAGGAAGAATCTTGATTCCCGAGTCAATGAAAACAGAGAGTTGCAGAAACTACATATCTCACATCAAGGAATGTAGCACACAAAAGCACATGCCAGAAAACTTCTGTATTGGCCTGGAATGACCAAACACATAGAGCAGATGGTTGAAATGTGTCCAACGTGCCAGCAGTTTCAGCCCAGGAACCAGAAAGAGCCACTCATCTCTCATGAAATCCCAGAGCTCCCCTGGTTAAAAGTAGCTGCCGACATCTTTGAAATCAGAGGTCAGTTATTTCTACTGATTGTCGATTACTTGTCAAAATTTCCAGAGACAAGACTGCGCACACAGTAATTGAAACGATGAAAGCAGTGTATGCAAGGCATGGCATTCCAAAAGAGCTAGTGTGCGATCATGTACCCTTTGCTAGCTATGAAATGAAGACGTTTGCTGCGGAGTGGGGCATTAAGTTGACACACTCAAGTACCGCCTATCCTCAGTCAAACGGGCTGGTGGAAAGAAGAATCAAAATGGTCAAACAAGTCCTAAAGAAAGCTGAACATTCAGGAGTGGACCATCACCTTGCTCTCCTCTCACTGAGAAATACTCCTATCACTGGTACATCCTACTCACCAGCTCAGGTTCTGATGGGAAGAGTTCTAAGGAGCACCTTACCAGTGTCCAGTGAAGTCCTGCGCCCAACTACTCCCAAAGGTGTTCATCAGGCGCTCCAAACCCTGCAAAAGAAGCAAGCGTGTCACTACAATGTGGGGGCAAAAAGTCTTCCAGAACTGCATGCGGGAAATACTGTGCACATTGAAACAGACAGAGGGTGGCAACTGGGTCTTATTGTTTCAAAACGAGATGAACCAAGATCCTATAATGTTGTCAATGAAGCAGGACGACAGTTCCGCCGCAACAGGCGCCACCTGAGGAAAACAATTCACAAGCCTACAGAAACATTTAATCCTGAAGTTGAGACCCATGACGATACACACTCTCACATCCCGGAGGCGCATGAAGTGACAGATCAGCCTGTACAGTGTGTGCCAGAGCAATCTGTATGTAACAGCAGCACCACAACCACAAGGAGTGGTCGGGTTGTGAAAGTTCCTGTGAGGTTTCAGGACTACTGTATGAATTGACTGTATATTTGCCTAGTAATTAAGGTTAAGCATTTTTAAGCTCCGAACTGCTTAATATGCAAGATATTTGCTATAAGTAAGAAAGAAAATGTTCCTGTTACGAGGACTTTAAGATCTATATCCAGAGTGCATATCCTGTTTATTGCTTGTATTGTTTTCTGTGAAAAGGGATGATGTGATGTAGTGTTATATGCATTTATGGTGTAATTGCATATTGACTCCACCAGAGGGCCACCTTGGGTTGATTGAGTGGGGGTTACCAGGTTAGAAGAGTTAGACAGTGGTTTTGCATGAGCAGGTTAGCAGCAGGAGCGGCTTGTGTTCTATAATAAATATGTGGTTCTGAGTTATAACTCTCCGTGTACGTAGTCTATTGGATACACTGCAACAGAAGAAACACTACAACCATAGTAAACATGGTAAATATGACGTCTTGAAGAAATCAGATGTCAGCTTCTTATTATCTATCACAATCGTGTATTTATTTAGTAACATATTTTATCTGTCATAAGTCTCGTCTCGAGAGTTTAGCTCCGCGTAGCATATGTCATCACAATATAACAATGGTTTTTGTTCGGGAGCTTTTATAAAAATGGAGATATTATCATTCATTCTAAATATGACGTATAGGCTACTGTGGCTACAAATAAACAGAAACAGACTCGATTGAATAAGCAGGCTATTTTCATAAGCGTTAAAAATAAATAAAATAAAAATAAATTTATTTCTGTGTGATTAATTTTGAGTCCTGATAAATTAAGTCATTATGATCAATGCATCACTTATTCTATAGTAAAACATTGATGCTTTTGAATTTGAATATTTAATAAAGCATGCAAACAAACGGCCGCTTTTATCATATTTGTTTTGTGATCCCGCTAGTTCCAGTGACTTATTTCTTAGTTTTCTGATAACTTCTCTTTGTTGGTGAAATGATGGGGTTGTGTGACGCTGCTCCTGAGAGGCGTGTAAAGGGCGATTTTAAGTGAAGCGCAGCGGAGCTTCTGGCCTGACTGTGGAAACCCTGCGCTATTCTGGCCTCGTGCTACTGGCCCGAGGCTATTAGCCCAGCCCGGCCCGTTTTAAGACCTGGCTTGCACTGGCCCGACAGTGGAAATGCAGCTATAGAGAACACTTTACCCTCTATTCTCTATGTGGTGTCCCTGTCTCCTCTGAGCTGCTGCCTGCCTTTACCTTAGACCCTGACTCAATCAAGGCCTTATCTGTTGACTGGGAGAAAATCAATATTAGGAAAAAAGACAAGGTCATACTATTTATGTTAAATCATTTCACCAATTATTCTGCACAACTGTGCACACTGAGAATAGATCAGGGGTTGGTCCATAAAATAGTCTATTACATGAATCAGGGACTTATCATGCCTTTGATATATTATATCATATACCTACCTTATGGAACCCACAAGTGCAAACTATGTGCCTGCCAAACAGGTCCACCTTATTTACGCTTTGCAGGGGATAGGCATCAATCCGCTCCAGGACCTCCTTCCATTTTCTGCTTCCAGGCCTTTTGCCTGTACCAAACTGCAAGGTGCCCTGGGCATACCTCTGGCAGATGTCATTCCAATAGGCAGAGGATTTGCCTGTTTTGGTCATATCTAAACAATATTGGGGAACAAATCTTGTGTTAATATGACAACAGCAGAATGGAGTTTAATGGAGTTTATATATATTTGTGGCAGGTTAGTAGTTTTCTGCAGTAAATATGTTCGTACTTACAAAAATATTAGCAAATAGATTTTGATTCATAATAACAAAAACTGTGTTTGAATATAAAGTAAGAAAGGAAAAAAATAACGCAATGATTAGCGGAAAACAAAAACTTGATATTTAATGAATACCTGGAATAATAAATTATTTAAATACATTCAGCAAAGAATCACTCAGCCATGATTGAAATAACATAGGGAATGAATACTTGGAATACGAAATGATGAAATACAATTCTTGCAAAGATATAGAAAATAAAAACTTTAGACCTGTTATGCATCAAAGGCTTAACTAGCGTCAGTTAGCGACACGTTAAATTAGCTTGCTATGCAAGCGTAGACCGATCAGAATAATCTTTATTCCAAATCATGAATGAATGTTTGAACAAATAGGTTAACAGTGATGTCATGGATTTGTAATTTGATAATGCTTACCTTGAATCTCAGGATAGCAGATGTCCAGTGAGAGTGAGTTAGAAAAACCTGGAATGAAACCACGAAACTCATTCAGCCAGTCAGCAGCGAAATTGGCATGTCAACTCAATTGCTGATTGGCCTTTTCCTCTTGGTAGGAATTGATTGGCTCCTTTCCCCCTGTTGGATTTATTTAGGAGGTGTTTGCACATTATTCAGACTTTCATTCGGAATTTGTTAGGAAGTGTTGTGACCTTGTTCAGAAGTATTCAAATGTTGTTAAGAACTGTTAGTAAGTGTTGGGCCATCCGATCGCTAGAAGGTACTGCCACAACTACACTTAGTTTCAGCCAGCCAGCTCTCTTGGCTGCAGGCAGGGAAGACAGGATGCCACCAAGATTCAGACACAAAATCCAGGTGAAGGATGAGGTGGCTAAAAGGAGCCTGGCATCCCCGATGCTTAATGCAAAAAGTTGCCATGACCAGGATTTGAACAGGGGATGCCACAACACAGAGTACTAAACACTGTAAGATCACAGCTTGCCACTTGGCAACAGTTGCAAAGCGGTCCAGCAGCATATTTGTCAGTTGCATAGAAGGCACATAAATGCTTGTTGGGGACGTGCAGGTGAACAACGTAGTCAACAGGACTCAATCCAGTGCATTTTTTTATAACTTTTATATAACCACAGTACCTCCACAAACTGCAATGCAGAATCCAACCAGAAATTACAACAGATAGAGCAAATGCCTTGAAAGGCACAGTTATCGGCAAAAAAGGGTAGTGAAGGAAACACAGTCGGCAGGGTTTGAACCTGCACGGGGAGACCCCAATGGATTTCAAGTCCACCGTCTTAAACTCTCGGCCACGACTATGCTCAGCAGCATTCAGACAGCTCTCTTAGCTGCAGGGAGTGAAGCAAGGATGCCACGAAAATTCAGACACAAAAGCCAGATGAAAGATGAGGTGGCTAAAAGGAGCCTGGCGTTCCCGATGCTCGACACAAAAGGTCGCCATGACCCCGATTAGAACAGTGGTTGCTGCAGCCACAACACAGAGTAAAACCCCCTATAAGATCACAGCGTGTCACTAGGCCACTGCTGCAAAACGGTCCAGTGTCATATTTGTCTGTTGCAGAGGAGGCGCTAAATGCTTGTTGGGGGCGTGCAGGTGAACAACATAGTCAGCAGGACTCAAACCTGTGTGGTGAGAACCCTATGGATTTTTTATACCTTTCATATAACAGCAGTATTCCCACAAAGTGCTGAGCAGAGTTCTACAAGAAAATAAGGCAGAGAGAGCAAAACGTCTTGGATGGCACAATTATCAGCATTGAAGGAAACATAGTCGTCAGTCTTTGAATCTGCACGGGGAGATCCCAAAGGATTTCGAGTCCATCACCTTAACCCCTCAAAAACAACTACGCTTAGCAGCAGCCAGACAGCTCTCTTGGCTGCAGGCAGTGAAACAAGGATGCCACCAGTCACAAAATCCAGCTGAAGGATGAAGTGGCTAAAAGGAGCCTGGCGTCCCAGTTTCTCGACACTAAAGGCTGTCATTACCCCGATTTGAACAGTGGTTGCTGAAGCCACAACGCAGAGTATTAAACACTATAGATCACAGTGTGCCACTGGGCCTCAGATGTAAAGCAGTCTAGTGGCATATTTGTCCATTGCAGAGGACCGCAGTATCTCCACACAGTGCCATGCAGAATCTTACAAGAAATGACAGCAGAGAGAGCAAAAGCCTTGGAAGACACAGTTATCAGCACAAAAGTACAGTGAAGGATCCGTAGTCGGCAGGGTTTGAACCTGTGTGGGGAACCCTCAGTATCTCCACACAGTGCCATGCAGAATCTTACAAGAAATGATGGCAGAAAGAGCAAATGCCTTGGAAGGCACAGTTATCAGCACAAAGGGCATTGAGGGAACCGTAGTCTACAGGGTTTGAACCTGAGTATGGAGACTCCAATGGCTTTCGAATCCATCACCATAACCTCTCGGCCACAACTACGCATAGTTGCAGCCAGACAGCTCTCTTGGCTGCAGGCAGGGAATCAAGGATGCCACCAAGATTGAGACACAAAATCCAGCTGAAGAATGAAGTGGCTAAAAGGAGCCTGGCATCCAAGTTTCTCAAAACAAAAGGCTGTTATTACCCCGATTTGAACAGGGGTTGCTTCACCCACAACACAGAGTAAAAACCCCTATAAGATCACAGCGTGCCACTGGGCCACTGCTGCAAAACGGCAGAGGAGGCGCATAAATGCTTGTTAGGGATGTGCAGATGAAGAACATAGTAAGCAGGACTCAAACCTGTGCGGGAAGACCCCAATGATTTGTTTTACACATTTTATATAACCGCAGTATCTCCACACAGTGCCATGCAGTATCTTACAAGAAATGACGGCAGAGAGAGCAAAAGCCTTGGAAGGCACAGTTATCAGCACAAAAGGGCAGTGAGGGAACCGTAGTCTGCAGGGTTTGAACCTGCGCGGAGAGACCCCAATGGATTTCAAATCCATCACCTTAACCTCTCAGCCACGAACTACACTTAGCTGCAGCCAAACAGCCCTTTTGGCTGGAGGCAGGGAAGCAAAGATGCCACAAAGATTGAGTCACAAAATCCAGCTGAAGGATGAAGTGGCTAAAAGGAGCCTGGCATCCCAGTTTCTCGACACAAAAGGCTGTCATTACCCCAATTTGAACAGGGCTTGCTGAAGCCACAAAGCAGAGTACTAAACACTGTAAGATCACAGTGTGCCACTGGGCCTCAGATGCAAGGAGTCTAGCGGCATATTTATCCGTTGCAGAGGAGGCGCAAAAATGCTTGTTGGGGAGATGCAGGTGAAGAACATAGTCAGCAGGACCCATACCTGTGCGGGAAGACCCCAATGAATTTTTTTTACACATTTTATGTAACCGCAGTATCTCCACACAGTGCCATGCAGTATCTTGCAAAGAAATGACGGCAGAGAGAGCAAAAGCCTTGGAAGGAACAGTTATCAGCACAAAAGGGCAGTGAGGGAACCGTGGTCTGAAGGGTTTGAACCTGCACAGCGAGACCCCAATGGATTTCAAGTCCATCACTTTAACCTCTCAGTCACGACTACACTTAGCTGCAGTCAAACAGCCCTCTTGGCTGGAGGAAGGGAAGCAAAGATGCCACCAAGATTGAGTCACAAAATCCAGCTGAAGGATGAAGTGGCTAAAAAGAGCCTGGCATCCCAGTTTCTCGACACAAAAGGCTGTCATTACCCCAATTTGAACAGGGCTTGCTGAAGCCACAACGCAGAGTACTAAACACTGTAAGATCACAGTGTGCCACTGGGCCTCAGATGCAAGGAGTCTAGCGGCATATTTACCCGTTGCAGAGGAGGCGCATAAATGCTTGTTGGGGACGTGCAGGTGAAGAACATAGTCAGCAGGACTCAAACCTGTGTGGGGAGACCCCAATAATTTTTTTATACATTTTATATAACCGCAGTATCTCCACACAGTGCAATGCAGTATCTTACAAGAAATCACAGCAGAGAGAGCAAAAGCCTTGGAAGGCACAGTTATCAGCACAAAAGGGCAATTAGGGAACCATAGTCAGCAGGGTTTGAACCTGCACGGGGATACCCCAATGGATTTCAAGTCCATCACCTTAACCTCTCAGCCACAACTACGCTTAGCAGCAGTCAAACAGCCCTGTTGGCTGGAGGCAGGGAAGCAAAGATGCCACCAAGATTCAGTCACAAAATCCAGCTGAAGGATGAAGTGGCTAAAAGGAGCCTGGCGTCCCAGTTTCTCGACACAAAAGGCTGTCATTACCCCAATTTGAACAGGGCTTGCTGAAGCCACAACGCAGAGTACTAAACACTGTAAGATCACAGTGTGCCACTGGGCCTCAGATGCAAGGAGTCTAGTGGCATATTTATCCGTTGCAGAGGAGGCGCATAAATGCTTGTTGGGGAGATGCAGGTGAAGAACATAGTCAGCAGGACCCATACCTGTGCGGCAAGACCCCAATGAATTTTTTTTACACATTTTATGTAACCGCAGTATCTCCACACAGTGCCATGCAGTATCTTGCAAAGAAATGACGGCAGAGAGAGCAAAAGCCTTGGAAGGAACAGTTATCAGCACAAAAGTGCAGTGAGGGAACCGTGGTCTGAAGGGTTTGAACCTGCACAGCGAGACCCCAATGGATTTCAAGTCCATCACTTTAACCTCTCAGTCACGACTACACTTAGCTGCAGTCAAACAGCCCTCTTGGCTGGAGGAAGGGAAGCAAAGATGCCACCAAGATTGAGTCACAAAATCCAGCTGAAGGATGAAGTGGCTAAAAAGAGCCTGGCATCCCAGTTTCTCGACACAAAAGGCTGTCATTACCCCAATTTGAACAGGGCTTGCTGAAGCCACAACGCAGAGTACTAAACACTGTAAGATCACAGTGTGCCACTGGGCCTCAGATGCAAGGAGTCTAGCGGCATATTTATCCGTTGCAGAGGAGGCGCATAAATGCTTGTTGGGGACGTGCAGGTGAAGAACATAGTCAGCAGGACTCAAACCTGTGTGGGGAGACCCCAATAATTTTGTTATACATTTTATATAACCGCAGTATCTCCACACAGTGCCATGCAGTATCTTACAAGAAATCACAGCAGATAGAGCAAAAGCCTTGGAAGGCACAGTTATCAGCACAAAAGGGCAATGAGGGAACCGTAGTCTGCAGGGTTTGAACCTGCACGGGGATACCCCAATGGATTTCAAGTCCATCACCTTAACCTCTCAGCCACAACTACACTTAGCAGCAATCAAACAGCCCTGTTGGCTGGAGGCAGGGAAGCAAAGATGCCACCAAGATTGAGTCACAAAATCCAGCTGAAGGATGAAGTGGCTAAAAGGAGCCTGGCGTCCCAGTTTCTCGACACAAAAGGCTGTCATTACCCCAATTTGAACAGGGCTTGCTGAAGCCACAACGCAGAGTACTAAACACTGTAAGATCACAGTGTGCCACTGGGCCTCAGATGCAAGGAGTCTAGCGGCATATTTATCCGTTGCAGAGGAGGCGCATAAATGCTTGTTGGGGACGTGCAGGTGAAGAACATAGTCAGCAGGACTCAAACCTGTGCGGGGAGACCCCAATAATTTTTTTTATACATTTTATATAACCGCAGTATCACCACACACTGCCATGCAGAATCTTTCAAGAAATGACGACAAAGAGAGCAAAAGCTTTGGAAGGCACAGTTATCAGCACAAACGGGCAGTGAGGGAACCGTGGTCTGCAGGTTTTGAACCTGCACAGGGAGACCTCAATGAATTTCAAGTCCATCACCTTAACCTCTCAGCCACAAATACACTTAGTGGCAGCCAGACAGCCCTCTTGGCTGGAGGCAGGGAAGCAAAGATGCCACAAAGATTGAGTCACAAAATCCAGCTGAAAGATGAAGTGGCTAAAAGGAGCCTGGCGTCCCAGTTTCTCGACACAAAAGGCTGTCATTACCCCAGTTTGAACAGGGCTTGCTGAAGCCACAACGCAGAGTACTAAACACTGTAAGATCATAGTGTGCCACTGGGCCTCAGATGCAAGGAGTCCAGTGTCATATTTATCCGTTACAGAGGAGGCGCATAAATGCTTGTTGGGGACGTGCAGGTGAAGAACATAGTCAGCAGGACTCAAACCTGTGCGGGGACACCCCAATAATATTTTTTATACATTTTATATATCCGCAGTATCTCCACACAGTGCCATGCAAAATCTTTCAAGAAATGATGACAGAGAGAGCAAAAGCCTTGGAAGGCACATTTATCAGCACAAAAGTGCAGTGAAGGAACCGTAGTCGGCAGGGTTTGAACTTGCGCGGGGAGACCACATAGATTTCAAGTCCATCACCTTAACCTCTCGGCCATAACTACGTTCAGCAGCAGCCAGATAGCTCCCTTGACTCCAGGCAGGGAAGCAAGGATGCCACAAAGATTCAGAAACAAAAGCAAGCTGAAGGATGAGGGGGCTAAAAGGAGCCTGGCGTCTCCGATTATCGACACAAAAGGATGTAATGACCCTAATTTGAAAAGTGGTTGCTGCAGCCACATTACAGAGTAATAACCCCCTTAAGATCACAGCGTGCCACTATGGGCCACTGCTGCAAAACGGTCCAGTGTCATATTTGTCTGTTGCAGAGGAGGCGCATGAATGCTTGTTGGGGAAATGCAGGTGAAGAACATAGTCAGCAGGCCCCAAACCTGTGCGGGAAGACCCCAATGATTTTTTTTTACACATTTCATATAACCGCAGTATCTCCACACAGTGCCATGCAGTATCTTACAAGAAATGATGGCAGAGAGAGCAAAAGCCTTGGAAGGCACAGTTATCAACACAAAACTGCAGCGAAGGAACCGTAGTCGGCAGGGTTTGAACCTGCGCGGGGAGACCCCAATGGATTTCCAATCCATCACCTTAACCTCTCAGCCACGAACTACACTTAGCTGCAGCCAAACAGCCCTTTTGGCTGGAGGCAGGGAAGCAAAGATGCCACCAAGATTCAGTCACAAAATCCAGCTGAAGGATGAAGTGGCTAAAAGGAGCCTGGCGTCCCAGTTTCTCGACACAAAAGGCTGTCATTACCCCAATTTGAACAGGGCTTGCTGAAGCCACAACGCAGAGTACTAAACACTGTAAGATCACAGTGTGCCACTGGGCCTCAGATGCAAGGAGTCTAGCGGCATATTTATCCGTTGCAGAGGAGGCGCAAAAATGCTTGTTGGGGAGATGCAGGTGAAGAACATAGTCAGCAGGACCCATACCTGTGCGGGAAGACCCCAATGAATTTTTTTTACACATTTTATGTAACCGCAGTATCTCCACACAGTGCCATGCAGTATCTTGCAAAGAAATGACGGCAGAGAGAGCAAAAGCCTTGGAAGGAACAGTTATCAGCACAAAAGGGCAGTGAGGGAACCGTGGTCTGAAGGGTTTGAACCTGCACAGCGAGACCCCAATGGATTTCAAGTCCATCACTTTAACGTCTCAGTCATGACTACACTTAGCTGCAGTCAAACAGCCCTCTTGGCTGAAGGAAGGGAAGCAAAGATGCCACCAAGATAGAGTCACAAAATCCAGCTGAAGGATGAAGTGGCTAAAAAGAGCCTGGCATCCCAGTTTCTCGACACAAAAGGCTGTCATTACCCCAATTTGAACAGGGCTTGCTGAAGCCACAACGCAGAGTACTAAACACTGTAAGATCACAGTGTGCCACTGGGCCTCAAATGCAAGGAGTCTAGCGGCATATTTATCCGTTGAAGAGGAGGCGCATAAATGCTTGTTGGGGACGTGCACGTGAAGAACATAGTCAGCAAGACTCAAACCTGTGTGGGGAGACCCCAATAATTTTTTTATACATTTTATATAACCGCAGTATCTCCACACAGTGCCATGCAGTATCTTACAAGAAATCACAGCAGAGAGAGCAAAAGCCTTGGAAGGCACAGTTATCAGCACAAAAGGGCAATGAGGGAACCATAGTCTGCAGGGTTTGAACCTGCATGGGGATACCCCAATGGATTTCAAGTCCATCACCTTAACCTCTCAGCCACAACTACGCTTAGCAGCAGTCAAACAGCCCTGTTGGCAGGAGGCAGGGAAGCAAAGATGCCACCAAGATTGAGTCACAAAATCCAGCTGAAGGATGAAGTGGCTAAAAGGAGCCTGGCGTCCCAGTTTCTCGACACAAAAGGCTGTCATTACCCCAATTTGAACAGGGCTTGCTGAAGCCACAACGCAGAGTACTAAACACTGTAAGATCACAGTGTGCCACTGGGCCTCAGATGCAAGGAGTCTAGCGGCATATTTATCCGTTGCAGAGGAGGCGCATAAATGCTTGTTGGGGACGTGCAGGTGAAGAACATAGTCAGCAGGACTCAAACCTGTGCGGGGAGACCCCAATAATTTTTTTTTATACATTTTATATAACCGCAGTATCTCCACACACTACCATGCAGAATCTTTCAAGAAATGACGACAAAGAGAGCAAAAGCTTTGGAAGGCACAGTTATCAGCACAAACGGGCAGTGAGAGAACCGTGGTCTGCAGGTTCTGAACCTGCACAGGGAGACCTCAATGAATTTCAAGTCCATCGCCTTAACCTCTCAGCCACAAATACACTTAGTGGCAGCCAGACAGCCCTCTTGGCTGGAGGCAAGGAAGCAAAGGTGCCACAAAGATTGAGTCACAAAATCCAGCTAAAAGATGAAGTGGCTAAAAGGAGCCTGGCGTCCCAGTTTCTCGACACAAAAGGCTGTCATTACCCCAGTTTGAACAGGGCTTGCTGAAGCCACAACGCAGAGTACTAAACACTGTAAGAGCACAGTGTGCCACTGGGCCTCAGATGCAAGGAGTCCAGTGTCATATTTATCCGTTACAGAGGAGGCGCAAAAAATGCTTGTTGGGGACGTGCAGGTGAAGAACATAGTCAGCAGGACTCAAACCTGTGCGGGGAGACCCCAATAATATTTTTTATACATTTTATATATCCGCAGTATCTCCACACAGTGCCATGCAAAATCTTTCAAGAAATGATGACAGAGAGAGCAAAAGCCTTGGAAGGCACAGTTATCAGCACAAAAGTGAAGTGAAGGAACCGTAGTCGGCAGGGTTTGAACCTACGCAGGGAGACCCCATAGATTTTGAGTCCATCACCTTAACCTCTCGGCCATAACTACGTTCAGCAGCAGCCATATAGCTCCCTTGACTCCAGGCAGGGAAGCAAGGATGCCACAAAGATTCAAAAACAAACGCAAGCTGAAGGATGAGGGGGCTAAAAGGAGCCTGGCGTCTCCGATTATCGACACAAAAGGATGTAATGACCCCAATTTGAAAAGTGGTTGCTGCAGCCACAATACAGAGTAATAACCCCTTTAAGATCACAGCGTGCCACTGTGGGCCACTGCTGCAAAACGGTCCAGTGTTATATTTGTCTGTTGCAGAGGAGGCGCATGAATGCTTGTTGGGGAAATGCAGGCGAAGAACATAGTCAGCGGGCCCCAAATCTGTGCGGGAAGACCCCAATGAATTTTTTTTACACATTTCATATAACCGCAGTATCTCCACACAGTGCCATGCAGTATCTTACAAGAAATGATGGCAGAGAGCGCAAAAGCCTTGGAAGGCACAGTTATCAGCACAAAAGTGCAGCAAAGGAACCGTAGTCGGCAGAGTTTGAACCTGCGCAGGGAGACCCCAATGGATTTCAAATCCATCACCTTAAACTCTCAGCCACGAACTACACTTAGCTGCAGCCAAACAGCCCTTTTGGCTGGAGGCAGGGAAGCAAATATGCCACCAAGATTCAGTCACAAAATCCAGCGGAAGGATGAAGTGGCTAAAAGGAGCCTGGCGTCCCAGTTTCTCGACACAAAAGGCTGTCATTACCCCAATTTGAACAGGACTTGCTGAAGCCACAACGCAGAGTACTAAACACTGTAAGATCACAGTGTGCCACTGGGCCTCAGATGCAAGGAGTCTAGCGGCATATTTATCCGTTGCAGAGGAGGCGCAAAAATGCTTGTTGGGGAGATGCAGGTGAAGAACATAGTCAGCAGGACCCATACCTGTGCGGGAAGACCCCAATGAATTTTTTTTACACATTTTATGTAACCGCAGTATCTCCACACAGTGCCATGCAGAATCTTTCAAGAAATGACGACAGAGAGAGCAAAAGCTTTGAAAGGGACAGTTATCAGCACAAAAGTGCAGTAAAGGAACCGTAGTCGGCAGCGTTTGAACCTGCGCGGGGAGACCCCTATGGATTTCGAGTCCATCGCCTTAACCTCTCGGCCACAACTACATTTAGTGACAGCCAGACAGCTCCCTTGACTGCAGGCAGGGTAGCAAGGATGCCACAGAGATTCAGAAACAAAGGCAAGCTGAAGGATGAGGTGGCTAAAAGGAGCCTGGCGTCTACGATTATCGACACAAAGGATGTAATGACCCCGATTTGAAAAGTGGTTCCTGCAGCCACAATACAGAGTAATAACCCCTTTAAGATCACAGCGTGCCACTGTGGGCCACTGCTGCAAAACGGTCCAGTGTCATATTTGTCTGTTGCAGAGGAGGCGCATGAATGCTTGTTGGGGAAATGCAGGTGAAGAACATAGTCAGCAGGCCCCAAACCTGTGCGGGAAGACCCCAATGAATTTTTTTTACACATTTCATATAACCGCAGTATCTCCACACAGTGCCATGCAGTATCTTACAAGAAATGAGGGCAGAGAGAGCAAAAGCCTTGGAAGGCACAGTTATCAACACAAAAGTGCAGCGAAGGAACCGTAGTCGGCAGGGTTTGAACCTGCGAGGGGAGACCCCAATGGATTTCAAATCCATCACCTTAACCTCTCAGCCACAAACTACACTTAGCTGCAGCCAAACAGCCCTTTTGGCTGGAGGCAGGGAAGCAAAGATGCCACCAAGATTGAGTCACAAAATCCAGCTGAAGTATGAAATGGCTAAAAAGAGCCTGGCGTCCCAGTTTCTCGACACATAAGGCTGTCATTACCCCAGTTTGAACAGGGCTTGCTGAAGCCACAACGCAGAGTACTAAACACTGTAAGATAACAGTGTGCCACTGGGCCTCAGATGCAAGGAGTCCAGCGGCATATTTATCCGTTACAGAGGAGGCGCATAAATGCTTGTTGGGGACGTGCAGGTGAAGAACATAGTCAGCAGGAGTCAAACCTGTGCGGGGAGACCCCAATAATATTTTTTATACCTGCAGTATCTCCACACAGTGCCATGCAGAATCTTTCAAGAAATGATGACAGAGGAACCGTAGTCAGCTGGGTTTGAACCTGTGTGGGGAGACCCCAATGGATTTCAAGTTCATTGCCTTAACCTCTCAGCCACGACAACGCTTAGTGGCAGTCAAACAGCCCTGTTGGCTGGAGGCAGGGAAGCAAAGATGCCACCAAGATTGAGTCACAAAATCCAGCTGAAGGATGAAGTGGCTAAAAGGAGCCTGGCGTCCCAGTTTCTCGACACAAAAGGCTGTCATTACCCCAGTTTGAACAGGGCTTGCTGAAGCCACAACACAGAGTACTAAACACTGTAAGATCACAGTGTGCCACTGGGCCTCAGATGCAAGGAGTCTAGCGGCATATTTATTCGTTGCAGAGGAGGTGCATAAATGCTTGTTGGCGACGTGCAGGTGAAGAACATAGTCAGCAGGACTCAAACCTGTGCGGGAAGACCCCAATAATTTTTTAATACATTTTATATAACCCCAGTATCTCCACACAGTGCCATGCAGAATCTTTCAAGAAATGACGACAGAGAGAGCAAAAGCTTTGGAAGGGACAGTTATCAGCACAAAAGTGCCATTAAGGAACCGTAGTCTGCAGCGTCTGAACCTGTGCGGGGAGACCCCTATGGATTTCGAGTCCATCGCCTTAACCTCTCGGCCACAACTACATTTAGTGACAGCCAGACAGCTCCCTTGACTGCAGGCAGGGAAGCAAGGATGCCACAGAGATTCAGAAACAAAGGCAAGCTGAAGGATGAGGTGGCTAAAAGGAGCCTGGTGTCTACGATTATCGACACAAAGGATGTAATGACCCCGATTTGAAAAGTGGTTGCTGCAGCCACAATACAGAGTAATAACCCCTTTAAGATCACAGCGTGCCACTGTGGGCCACTGCTGCTAAACGGTCCAGTGTCATATTTTTCTGTTGCAGAGGAGGCGCATGAATGCTTGTTGGGGAAATGCAGGTGAAGAACATAGTCAGCAGGCCCCAAACCTGTGCGGGAAGACCCCAATGAATTTTTTTTTACACATTTCATATAACCGCAGTATCTCCACACAGTGCCATGCAGTATCTTACAAGAAATGATGGCAGAGAGAGCAAAAGCCTTGGAAGGCACAGTTATCAGCACAAAAGTACAGCGAAGGAACCATAGTCGGCAGGGTTTGAACCTGCGCGGGGAGAACCCAATTGATTTCAAATCCATCACCTTAACCTCTCAGCCACGAACTACACTTAGCTGCAGCCAAACAGCCCTTTTGGCTGGAGGCAGGGAAGCAAAGATGCCACCAAGATTCAGTCACAAAATCCAGCTGAAGGATGAAGTGGTGAAAAAGAGCCTGGCATCCCAGTTTCTCGACACAAAAGGCTGTCATTACCCCAATTTGAACAGGGCTTGCTGAAGCCACAACGCAGAGTACTAAACACTGTAAGATCACAGTGTGCCACTGGGCCTCAGATGCAAGGAGTCTAGCGGCATATTTATCCGTTGCAGAGGAGGCGCAAAAATGCTTGTTGGGGAAGTGCAGGTGAAGAACATAGTCAGCAGGACTCAAACCTGTGTGGGGAGACCCCAATAATTTTTTTAACCATTTTATATAACCGCAGTATCTCCACACAGTGCCATGCAGTATTTTACAAGAAATCACAGCAGAGAGAGCAAAAGCCTTGGAAGGCACACTTATCAGCACAAAAGGGCAATGAGGGAACCGTAGTCTGCAGGGTTTGAACCTGCACGAGGATACCCCAATGGATTTCAAGTCCATCACCTTAACCTCTCGGCCAAAAACAGGGCAAAAGGGACTGCTACAAGGGGGAAAGAAAGGGAAAAGAGAAGGAGAAAGGAGGGAAAGCAAGAAAAAGAAAAAAAATTATCCATCAAACTTCATGAACACTCACAAAGGATTTAAGTAAAGTGTTTGATTGGTTTTTGACTATATTTTTAATAAAAAAATGAATAATAATAATAATAATCTGACAAACACACCACAAACTCTTGCCAGGACTTGCACCTGGAATCTTCCACCCAAAGGCTGGATGTGTTACTATTACATTACTATTACTAAGAGTTGTGTCTTTCCTTTTTTTTACAAACACTGCAAATTAAACACTGAAAACAGCAACTAAAAACAAAATGTTCACAGCACAACACACACACAGCACAACATATGCAACTATATAAAAACCTAACTATATACATTACTATATACACCAATGAAAAAAAAATCAAAGAACTCCCTGTACATTCTCCCTCCACTGTGCAACAGAGAGGCCTGAGGCTGGACAATACCACCGGCCCTTCAGCTGAGTGTGGCTAGTTGTCTTATTTTTTGCCAGCCCACACTGCTTGCAGATATAGTGATATATATCCTTTGCTAGTCGTTTCCATGGTGGTTCACCTCTAGCCACTCGCTCCTCATCCTCTTGGGCAGCTTTCTGCCTTCTCCATGTGCGCTGCCTGGGCTGAGTGGAGGGACAAGTTTGTGATGGCAAGGTATTAGGCTGCTGGAATTGGGGAGGGGGCTGGAATTGGGGAGGCGGCTGGAATTGGGGAGGTGGCTGGAACTGGGGAGGTGGCTGGAATTGGGAAGGTGGCTGGAATTGGGGAGGGGGCTGGAATTGGGAAGGTGGCTGGAATTGGAGAGGGGGCTGGAATTGGGGAGGGGGATGGAATTGGGTAGAATGAGGCAGTGGTAGACCTGGTTGGTAGCTGGGAAAGGGTGGGTAGGACCCAGGGGGGAATGCAAAGTGTGGTGCTGGTGGGTATATGGGAAATGCAGAGTAAGATCTAGGAGGAGGGGTGGGCATTGGGCACCTGTTGGAGATACGCTTACGAATGAAGGCCTCTCCCTCCTGATTTGCTGAATCCTGAAATACCATGGCCTCATGCCCATGCTGTGCAGGAACAGCTGGAAGTTCGCGCACTTCAGGAAGAGCCTCCTTTGCCAAATATACTTGTTTGGGCAGTGCAGTACCCTGCAGAAGCATGTCCCTGTCTACACGTTTCTGTCTTTTTAGTAGCCTGCAAGAGAAACATTCTTCATCTTAAAGGAGCATTTCACCCGTGGGAACATTGATCTTCATTGAAAGTGGGTCATATATGTAGTCGAAATCTATTAAAATTTTCGAATTTGGTGCCTTTTTGACCGAGTTATTACAGAAAGTAACTTTAGGGCTCATTTGTATGGAAAACCACAACTCCCACAATGCAACACATTTGCACAGCTCCACAAGCCACTCCCACTCCCAAGACATTGAGGACACAGTTAGCGATAATAAAAACACTTACTTTACAGTTAGACGTCCATTTGTCCCTGCAGGCTTCGGCTGGCGTTTCCAGTTTACCTTCGGAATTCTGAAGTATGTCTCCAGGACGCCTCTGTCCATATGCGTGGCGAAACTAGGATGGTTCACAACGCAAACATCCGTGTCCTTGTCTGCCTCGGACATTTCTTCGAGGAGAAATTGGCATCTTTGAAATTCTTGGCAGCAGACGGACTCTAGCTCTGTGTCCGTAGGCGCACAACGAGAGCACAGGCACCACCAGTCCGCGCCAGCTCGAGCACGCCCGGGCTCCTCGGACGCAAAAGGCAGGTCTCCGGCCTCGGCTGCAGCCGCCGCCTCCTGTTCCTCCTCTGCGCTATATTGTGGCTCGTAAAGATAGCCACGAACATCTGTTTCGAGCAACAGACTTTGAAAATCCTCTTCTTCCATATCATGAGTTGTTCCTCCAGCCATTCTCGTAAATCTGACTCCATAAGCGCTTTTTAGCTTAGCTACATAGCTTCCAAACAAGATGGCGGATTTTCATTTTCGTTTCTGTAAGTTTAGTCCCACCCACTGATCTGTAATAGGCCTGTAGGGTGAGTGGGTCCCACCCCCTGGAATAATAATAAGCTAGTGTCTATACACTTTTCAATGAATTTTGACTCCCTGCTTATTATGACGCAAAATGACGATTTTTACGTCATAATAAGCAGGAAGTAAAACACTTAAATCCTTATTTCTCCCATCTCAGGGAAAAATAAAGGAAAAATCCATGATCATTATAATATATGACTGGGTTTCTAACAATACAAAGCTAAATGCAAATGGGTGAAGTGTTCCTTTAAATAAGCAATTTAAGTGAATAAAAGCCCATTGTCTTTACTTCCTGTAGCATCATTTTTAAAAGCATGTACAAGAAGGTTTTATAAGTACAATCTTGATATACTACTGTGATTGTGCAAAAGTATCGCATAAAACAAGACTCACCACGAGGAGACAGTAGTGGTGTTGATCGGGACCAGAACTAGGTTAGTCTGTCCTAGAACCTCTCTGCTGTCCTCCATCAGCTGTTTTAAGTGGCTGTATACCACCACAATAGATTGTGGAATTGGCAGAGTTTTTCCTTGTGTGTCCCTGGGCCTGTTCCGTGCTTGCTGAAACTCTTTCAAAAGCCTTAGGCAAACACATTCACAGACCCTGTGGACTTCAGGGTCCTGAGCTGCCTGCCCATGAGTCATGAACAATCTATGGAAAAGAAAGATGATATAATCTGAACTGTATACTGGGTTATAAACTAGTGACGATCCAAATAGTCAAATTACCTCTCTGCTGCCTGCTGTCCTGGAGCAGAGCCACTCTGCTTCCTGGATGCTCTCCAAGGTCCTGTCAAAGCCTTCTTCTTAACCCTCTGGCTATATTTTGATGGTACCTTGTCCATGGCATGCAGAGCCATGTACAGCTGGACTATGTTGGCCTCCTCTTGCGATGACAAGGCAGTGATCGTTCGGTTTAGGCCAACCAAGTAGGCTGCCAGGGCATCAACTGCCTCCCAGCCCAAGACACCTCTGGAATCACACTGTGTACTCTGGAAAATAAGAAAAATGCCAAACACAGTCCAATAAACATATACGGTGTTGTAATAATTATTTTGCATTGTACATGCATATATTTTAACTTTACACATTGGTGACAATAGGCGTTTTGCACTGTACCAGATACATTTTTTTTTTAAGTAAAAAATAGTACAGGATAGCAATATTACCTGGCTTGATGTGC
Organism: Carassius carassius; assembly: GCF_963082965.1. Lineage (NCBI taxonomy): Eukaryota > Metazoa > Chordata > Actinopteri > Cypriniformes > Cyprinidae > Carassius > Carassius carassius. Next base: position 28,915,578 of record NC_081781.1, on the reverse strand, counting down.
TAGGACTTGCAGTGTCATCCTCCTCTTCCTCAGTGACCTCCTCATCTGGGGATTTGGGTTCAGTGTCACCCACCTGACTTGTCACCTGGGCCTGCACGACAGCTACTGGAGAGTCATCAGCCCTAAGGTCAGCTGCATGGCACACAGTCGTGTCAATTTCACTATCCTCTTCGGGCTCCTCTGGGGGGACTTCAGGCATGTCATTGTGGTGTGCAATCAACTGGTCGCCTCTATTGGACTGGGCCAACAAGTACTCCACTGCAATGCGCTCCCCTGCAATAATTTGTACCACATTTTTAATGGGGAGAGGACACACACACTCACACACACACACACAAACAAACAAACACAGGAGAGAGAGAAATACTCCAATGCTCAGCATTTTCCTGTGAGATATCTTACCAGTGGGTTTTCCTGGAGGGGTAAATTCTGGCATCAAAGCCCGACCAAGGACCCGTTGGCTCATGCTGTTTAAATGAGACATTGTGCAGATATCAAATGTCCTTATGGTTGAGGCCCCCACCACAGATACAGCTTCTTTTGCCCGGCTCATGTTCCACCTCGAGGCCCCCTCTAACATGTACATTTGTGTGTGCATGGCATTGCATCTCCATCCTAAGAATGAAAATGCACAGATTCAGTCAGCAATTATTTTAAACTGAGGACATACAAATTTAATGACACAGTTATAGAACAGTAACACATAATAATGAGACTGATAGTAAATTCCATGAAAACAAGCCAAATCCAGGTAGCACCCAGGGTTCTGTTGTTGACACAATAGCTATCTTTTCAACGTAAAAATCTACAAAACATACTGCAATTTAATATTCAGAATTTACCAGGAATGAAGGCACACTGGTGGCGGTGAAAACTCTCCAGCGAGGATGACCCCCTGCCGCACCTAAGCACGTTTAGGACTTTGCCACCCTTCTGGAGTGTCCCCGTCTTTGTGTACAACTCTACATGTGGAGGGTCCTGGATGCACTCGAGGTGTTTTTGTTGCATCTCCCAGACATGGTGCATGCTGTCAGGGTTAACCAGGCGAAACCCTGTAGTGTCAGTTAGCTCCCACACTGATTCCAGCAGCCCTGAAATCATGGCCCGGATCTCCTCAGCCCTGCGTGTCTGCCGCCTACAGTGCTTCACGAGTTCACCTGGGCTGATGCTGGCCATGAGCTGAGCCTCAGTGGGAGCCTTTCCACCATGGCTGCACTTCCACTCCCCTCTCTTGGCAGCCTTAAGTTCTTTCACATCCTCCTGATCCCACTCAAAGATACAGGAGGAAAGTTTTGAACAAAAGGTATCATAGAGAGGATGGTGCTCTGTAGTAAGGCCACAGTTGAATCATCTCATAAAATGGAAGATATCTAGCCTTACAATAGACTTCCATGGCCGAAAAAGTTTTAACACTGAAGATGCACCTGTGGAGGAGAAAAAATAAAAAACATGCATTTGATTTAATTTCAAACATACTTTTCAGTCAATATAATTTATTACAATTTTTAATACACTGGCTGTAAAAATAATACTAATTAATTACCATCACCAAAAGGGAAAGGGGAACTTTTTTACACCACTATTAACTTTTATAAAATATATTGCAGTGCACATTTGATAAAGTAGTAATTTGAAAATCTCACCTGACTGACTGCAGCAATCCCGGTCAACATAGATGACCTCAGGCTCTGGCTCGCCAGCATTCTGGTAGTGTTTGACGATGCCCTGGTACAGCTCCTCCAGTCCTGCGCCTTCAGCTGTTGTCAGAACACTGTTCAGAACCTGGCCGAGCTCATTGCCAATGTTGGTCATCCATGCAGCCGTGTCCCCAATGCCACCAGCCAGCTTTTGGTGATCTGAAAAACAAAAAGAAGGAAAAATAAAGACATTCTGACAAGCTTAATTATACATTTTCTTTGATTTGTTATGGTACATTATAATATATATATAACACAAATGTATATAACACAACATTTTTCATCATGTTGAAATTCTTTCTGGCTGAAAATAAACCTCATGCTGAAACCTTCATGTATTGTACCTTCTTTGTAGAATCCATCTTCAGGATTCGGCCATAGGTGGAGGTAATCACCCCCTTCATCTCGTCCAAATGGCTGAGGATATCTTTGGAGTGGACAGTCTCAAACCACTGGGCGAGTGGAAGTGGCCTGAAGGGTGCGGGTGCAGAAAAGGCAGGTGCCGTTGCAGATTGGACCAGGGTAACCTTTCTCAAATGATGCTCACAATCAGAGAGGTATTGGATGGTGCGTCGTGCCCACTCCTCACTGTGGGCTTCCTCTACTGCTGACTGGAAGTAGGAGGAACTGTTACCACTGGTCCTTGGCCTGAGGAAAGTCACACATGTCCAGGGCTAGCTGAGTGGTCAGCACCGCTGGAAACATGGTCCTGTGTGCCACATCCAGTTGTGAAAGGATGTCCTGGCTCCATGGGCATACTGGCAACTTGCATGCACTGCAGCGTGGATAGTCCCCACCCACAAGGTAATAGCGGCTATCCATGTCAATCACCTCCCTGACCTTCGGGTAAATTCCTGAATGGTGCATCTTCCGGCCACACTGTGGGCATTTAAGAGGAATGCCCCACATCCTCATTGGTGCCCACAAGAACATCCTCTGTCGGAAGTACCACCCGGGCTCAGGAGGACATGGCTTGGGCTGCATCGATGGATAAAACCAGTTCACCTGGATCTTCTGCCTCAGCTGCCCTGTGGGCTCATAGAGGCACTTGGCAATCCACACCCAATCTGCTGGCTGGAGGACTCTCTTGAACTGACTGGGAAGAAAGCTCTCCCAGTCAGTAATAGCCTGAGGCAGAAATGGTGTAGGCTGCAGTGAGGGTACTGGATGTGAGGATGGAGTGGGCTGTGGAGATGGAGAGCACCGTGGAGGTGGTGGTGAGGGCTTTGGAGCTGGAGAGTGGTGTGGGAATGGAGTGGGCCCTGGGGATGGAGACACTGGTACTGGCATTGGAGACGGCAAGTGCTGTGGAGGTGGAGGCAGCCATGGAGATGGTGAGGGGCAAGGAGATGGTGTGGGATTTTTTGAAGGGCTGACACGTGGAGCCAATAGAGCCCCATAATGGCTCGACTCAATGTGTTGGAGGAGTCCGACGGCACCCTGGACCCTGACCCCACAGCTGTCACACCTCTCTTCAACGTGGTGGTCAGAGAGGTGCTCGGAGAACTTCTCTGCCTCCACAACCACACTACACAGAGAACATTTCACCCCATGTACTTCCTGTGATGTCCCGGTCTCCTCTGAGCTGCCGCCTGCCTTTACCTTAGGCCCTGACTCAATCAAGACCTTATCTGTTGACTGGGAGAAAATTAATATTAGGAACAAAACAATGTCTTACTATTCATGTTAAATAATTACACCAATTACTCTGCAGAACTGTACTGAGAATATATTCTGAGAATATATCAGGGGTTGGTGCATAAAATAGTGTATTACATGATACAGGGACTTATCATGCCTTTGATATATTATATCATATACCTACCTTATGGAACCCACAAGTGCACACTATGTGCCTGCCAAACAGGTCCACCTTATTCCCCCTTTGCAGGGGACAGGCATCAATCCGCTCCAGGACCTCCTTCCATTTTCTGCTTCCAGGCCTTTTTCCTGTACTGAACTGGAAGGTGCCCTGGGCATACCTGTGGCAGATGTCGTTCCAATAAGCAGAGGATTTGCCTGTTTTGGTCATATCTGAACAATAATGGGGAACAAATCAATGTGGTTAAATATGTGTTAACATAGCAACAGTAGAAAGGAGTTTATTGGAGTTTTATATTTATATATATATATACACACACACACACACACACATATACAGTATATATATATATATATATATATATATATATATATAAGACTCACATCAAGTATATAAAAGCAGACATGTTGAGTGGTGAAATATGTGGCAGGTTAATAGTTTTCTGCAGTAAATATGTTCCTACTTGCAAAAAATTGCAAATAGCTTTTGATGTATAATTATAAAAACTGTGTTTGTATATAAAGTAAGAAGGGGGGAAAAAACTAGATATTTAATGAATACCTGGAATAGTAAAAGATTTAAATACATTCAGTAAAGAATCACTCAGTCATGACTGAAATAACATAGGGAATGGATACTTGGAATACTGAATGATGAAATGAAATTCTTGCAAAGATATAGAAAATAAAAACTTGTTATGAATCGAAGGCTTAACAAGCATCAGTTAGCGACACGTTAAGTTAGCTTGCCTTGCTACGCAAGCGTAGAACGATCAGAATAATCTTTATTCCAAATCATGAATTAATGTTAGAACAAATAGGTTAACACTGATGTCACGGATTTGTATTGTGATAACGCTTACCTTGAATCTCCGCATAGCAGATGTCCAGTGAGTTACAAACAGCTGGAATATCACGAAACTCATTCAGCCAATCAGCGGCGAGATTGGCATGTCAACTTTGCTGATTGGCTCTTTCCTCTCGGTAGGAATTGATTGGCTCCTTTGCCCCATCTGTTCGAAAGTTTCGGATTTGCGTTAGGACCTGTTCGGATTAATTTAGGATGTGTTCGGACTTTCGTTCTGACTTTGTTAGGAAGTGTTGCGACCTTGTTCGGAAGTATTCAAATGTTGTTAGGAAGTGTTAGGAAGTGTTCAGCCGTCCGATCGCTGGAAGGTACGGCCACTACTACGCTTAGCAGCAGTCAAACAGCCCTGTTGGCTGGAGGCAGGGAAGCAAAGATGCCACCAAGATTGAGTCACAAAATCCAGCTGAAAGATGAAGTGGCTAAAAGGAGCCTGGCGTCCCAGTTTCTCGACACAAAAGGCTGTCATTACCCCAGTTTGAACAGGGCTTGCTGAAGCCACAACGCAGCGTACTAAACACTGTAAGATCACAGTGTGCCACTGGGCCTCAGATGCAAGGAGTCTAGCGGCATATTTATTCGTTGCAGAGGAGGCGCATAAATGCTTGTTGGGGAAGTGCAGGTGAAGAACATAGTCAGCAGGCCCCAAACCTGTGCGGGAAGACCCCAATGAATTTTTTTTATACATTTTATATATCCGCAGTATCTCCACACATTGCCATGCAGTATCTTACAAGAAATGATGGCAGAGAAAGCAAAAGCCTTGGAAGGCACAGTTATCAGCACAAAAGTGCAGCGAACAAACTGTAGTCGGCAGGGTTTGAACCTGCGCGGGGAGACCCCAATGGATTTCGAGTCCATCGCCTTAACCTCTCGGCCACGACTACATTTAGTGGCAGCCAGACAGCCCTCTTGGCTGGAGGCAGGGAAGCAAATATGCCACAAAGATTGAGTCACAAAATCCAGCTGAAAGATGAAGTGGCTAAAAGGAGCCTGGCGTCCCAGTTTCTCGACACAAAAGGCTGTCATTACCCCAGTTTGAACAGGGCTTGCTGAAGCCACAACGCAGAGTACTAAACACTGTAAGTTCACAGTGTGCCACTGGGCCTCAGATGCAAGGAGTCTAGCGGCATATTTATCCGTTACAGAGGAGGTGCATAAATGCTTGTTGGGGACGTGCAGGTGAAGAACATAGTCAGCAGGACTCAAACCTGTGCGGGGAGACCCCAATAATATTTTTTATACATTTTATATATCCGCAGTATCTCCACACAGTGCCATGCAAAATCTTTCAAGAAATGATGACAGAGAGAGCAAAAGCCTTGGAAGGCACAGTTATCAGCACAAAAGTGCAGTGAAGGAACCATAGTCGGCAGGGCTTGAACCTGCAGGGGAGACCCCAATGGATTTCGAGTCCATCGCCTTAACCTCTCGGCCACAACTACGTTCAGTAGCAGCCAGAAAGCTCCTTTGACTCCAGGCAGGGAAGCAAGGATGCCACAAAGCTTCAGAAACAAAAGCAAGCTGAAGGATGAGGTGGCTAAAAGGAGCCTGGCGTCTCCGATTATCGACACAAAAGGATGTAATGGCCCCAATTTGAAAAATGGTTGCTGCAGCCACAATACAGAGTAATAACCCCTTTAAGATCACAGCGTGCCACTGTGGGCCACTGCTGCAAAACGGTCCAGTGTCATATTTGTCTGTTGCAGAGGAAGCGCATGAATGCTTGTTGGGGAAATGCAGGTGAAGAACATAGTCAGCAGGCCCCAAACCTGTGCGGGAAGACCCCAATGAATTTTTTTTACACATTTCATATAACCGCAGTATCTCCACACAGTGCCATGCAGTATCTTACAAGAAATGATGGCAGAGAGAGCAAAAGCCTTGGAAGGCACAGTTATCAGCACAAAAGTGCAGCGAAGAAACCGTAGTCGGCAGGGTTTGAACCTGCGCGGGGAGACCCCAATGGATTTCGAGTACATCGCCTTAACCTCTCTGCCACGACTACATTTAGCGTCAGCCAGACAGCCCTCTTGGCTGGAGCCAGGGAAGCAAATATGCCACAAAGATTGAGTCACAAAATCCAGCTGAAAGATGAAGTGGCTAAAAGGAGCCTGGCATCCCAGTTTCTCGACACAAAAGGCTGTCATTACCCCAGTTTGAACAGAGCTTGCTGAAGCCACAACGCAGAGTACTAAACACTGTAAGTTCACAGTGTGCCACTGGGCCTCAGATGCAAGGAGTCTAGCGGCATATTTATCCGTTACAGAGGAGGCGCATAAATGCTTGTTGGGGACGTGCAGGTGAAGAACATAGTCAGCAGGACTCAAACCTGTGCGGGGAGACCCCAATAATATTTTTTATACATTTTATATATCCGCAGTATGTCCACACAGTGCCATGCAGAATCTTTCAAGAAATTATGACAGAGAGAGCAAAAGCTTTGGAAGGCACAGTTATCAGCACAAAAGTGCAGTAAAGGAACCGTAGTCAGCTGGGTTTGAACCTGTGCGTGGAGACCCCAATGGATTTCGAGTCCATTGCCTTAACCTCTCAGCCACGACTAAAATAGCTGCAGTCAAACAGCCCTCTTGGCTGGAGGCAGGGAAGCAAAGATGCCACCAAGATTGAGTCACAAAATCCAGCTGAAGGATGACGTGGCTAAAAGGAGCCTGGCGTCCCAGTTTCTTGACACAAAAGGCTGTCATTACCCCAGTTTGAACAGGGCTTGCTGAAGCCACAACGCAGAGTACTAAACACTGTAAGATCACAGTGTGCCACTGGGCCTCAGATGCAAGGAGTCTAGCGGCATATTTATTCGTTGCAGAAGAGGTGCATAAATGCTTGTTGGGGACGTGCAGGTGAAGAACATAGTCAGCAGGACCCAAACTTGTGCGGGGAGACCCCGATAATTTTTTAATACATTTTTATAACCGCAGTATCTCCACACAGTGCCATGCAGAATCTTTCATGAAATGATGACAGAGAGAGCAAAAGCTTTGGAAGGTACAGTTATCAGCACAAAAGTACAGCAAAGGAACCGTAGTCGGCAGGGTTTGAACCTGCGCGGGGAGACCCCAATGGATTTCGAGTCCATCGCTTTAACCTCTCGGCCACAACTACGTTCAGCACCAGCCAGACAGCTCCCTTGACTCCAGATAGGGGAGCAAGGATGCCACAAAGATTCAGAAACAAAAGCAAGCTGAAGGATGAGGTGGCTAAAAGGAGCCTGGCATCTCCGATTATCGACACAAAAGGATGTAATGACCCCAATTTGAAAAGTGATTGCTGCAGCCACAATACAGAGTAATAACCCCTTTAAGATCACAGCGTTCCACTGTGGTCCACTGCTGCAAAACGGTCCAGTGTCATATTTGTCTGTTGCAGAGGAGGCGCATAAATGCTTGTTGGGGAAATGCAGGTGAAGAACATAGTCAGCAGGCCCCAAACCTGTGTGGGAAGACCCCAATGAATTTTTTTTACACATTTCATATAACCGCAGTATCTCCACACAGTGCCATGCAGTATCTTACAAGAAATAATGGCAGAGCGAGCAAAAGCCTTGGAAGGCACAGTTATCAGCACAAAAGTACAGCAAAGGAACCGTAGTCGGCAGGGTTTGAACCTGCGCGGGGAGACCCCAATGGATTTTTTTTACACATTTCATATAACCGCAGTATCTCCACACAGTGCCATGCAGTATCTTACAAGAAATGATGGCAGAGAGAGAAAAGCCTTGGAAGGCACAGTTATCAGCACAAAAGTGCAGCGAAGGAACCGTAGTCGGCAGGGTTTGAACCTGCGCGGGGAAACCCCAATGGATTTCGAGTCCATCGCCTTAACCTCTCGGCCACGACTACATTTAGTGGCTGCCAGACAGCTCCCTTGACTGAATGCAGGGAAGCAAGGATGCCACAGAGATTCAGAAACAAAGGCAAGCTGAAGGATGAGGTGGCTAAAAGGAGCCTGGCGTCTACGATTATCGACACAAAGGATGTAATGACCCCGATTTGAAAAGTGGTTGCTACAGCCACAATACAGAGTAATAACCCCTTTAAGATCACAGCGTGCCACTGTGGGCCACTGCTGTAAAACGGTCCAGTGTCATATTTATCCGTTACAGAAGAGGCGCATAAATGCTTGTTGGGGACGTGCAGGTGAAGAACATAGTCAACAGGACTCAAACCTGTGCGGGGAGAGCCCAATGAATTTTTTTTACACATTTCATATAACCACAGTATCTCCACACAATGCCATGCAGTATCTTACAAGAAATGATGGCAGAGGGAGCAAAAGCCTTGGAAGGCACAGTTATCAGCACAAAATTGCAGCGAAGGAACCGTAGTCGGCAGGGTTTGAACCTGCGCGGGGAGACCCCAATGGATTTCGAGTCCATCGCCTTAATCTCTCGGCCACGACTACATTTAGTGGCAGCCAAGACAGCCCTCTTCGCTGGAGGCAGGGAAGCAAAGATGCCACAAAGATTGAGTCACAAAATCCAGCTGAATGATATAGTGGCTAAAAGGAGCCTGGCGTCCCAGTTTTTCTCGACACAAAAGGCTGTCATTACCCCAGTTTGAACAGGGCTTGCTGAAGCCACAACGCAGAGTACTAAACACTGTAAGATAACTGTGTGCCACTGGGCCTCAGATGCAAGGAGTCTAGCGGCATATTTATTCGTTGCAGAGGAGGCACATAAATGCTTGTTGGGGACGTGCAGGTGAAGAACATAGTCAGCAGGACTCAAACCTGTGCGGGGAGAGCCCAATAATATTTTTTATACATTTTATATATCCGCAGTATCTCCACACAGTGCCATGCAAAATCTTTCAAGAAATGATGACAGAGAGAGCTAAAGCCTTGGAAGGCACAGTTATCAGCACAAAAGTGCAGTGAAGGAACCGTAGTCGGCAGGGTTTGAACCTGCGCGGGGAGACCCCAATGGATTTCGAGTCCATCGCCTTAACCTCTCGGCCACGACTACATTTAGTGGCAGCCAGACAGCTCCCTTGACTGAATGCAGGGAAGCAAGGATGCCACAGAGATTTAGAAACAAAGGCAAGCTGAAGGATGAGGTGGCTAAAAGGAGCCTGGCGTCTACGATTATCGACACAAAGGATGTAATGACCCCGATTTGAAAAGTGGTTGCTGCAGCCACAATACAGAGTAATAACCCCTTTAAGATCACAGCGTGCCACTGTGGGCCACTGCTGTAAAACGGTCCAGTGTCATATTTATCCGTTACAGAAGAGGCGCATAAATGCTTGTTGGGGACGTGCAGGTGAAGAACATAGTCAGCAGGACTCAAACCTGTGCGGGGAGAGCCCAATAATATTTTTTATACATTTTATATATCCGCAGTATCTCCACACAGTGCCATGCAAAATCTTTCAAGAAATGATGACAGAGAGAGCTAAAGCCTTGGAAGGCACAGTTATCAGCACAAAAGTGCAGTGAAGGAACCGTAGTCGGCAGGGTTTGAACCTGCGCGGGGAGACCCCAATGGATTTCGAGTCCATCGCCTTAACCTCTCGGCCACAACTACGTTCAGCAGCAGCCAGACAGCTCCCTTGACTCCAGGCAGGGAAGCAAGGATGCCACAAAGATTCAGAAACAAAAGCAAGCTGAAGGATGAGGTGGCTAAAAGGAGCCTGGCGTCTCCGATTATCGACACAAAAGGATGTAATGACCCCAATTTGAAAAGCGGTTGCTGCAGCCACAATACAGAGTAATAGCCCCTTTAAGATCACAGCGTGCCACTGTGGGCCACTGCTGCAAAACGGTCCAGTGTCATATTTGTCTGTTGCAGAGGAGGCGCATGAATGCTTTTTGGGGAAATGCAGATGAAGAACATAGTCAGCAGGCCCCAAACCTGTGCGGGAAGACCCCAATGAATTTTTTTTACACATTTCATATAACCACAGTATCTCCACACAATGCCATGCAGTATCTTACAAGAAATGATGGCAGAGGGAGCAAAAGCCTTGGAAGGCACAGTTATCAGCACAAAATTGCAGCGAAGGAACCGTAGTCGGCAGGGTTTGAACCTGCGCGGGGAGACCCCAATGGATTTCAAGTCCATCGCCTTAACCTCTCGGCCACGACTACATTTAGCGGCAGCCAGACAGCCCTCTTCGCTGGAGGCAGGGAAGCAAAGATGCCACAAAGATTGAGTCACAAAATCCAGCTGAATGATATAGTGGCTAAAAGGAGCCTGGCGTCCCAGTTTTTCTAGACACAAAAGGCTGTCATTACCCCAGTTTGAACAGGGCTTGCTGAAGCCACAACGCAGAGTACTAAACACTGTAAGATAACTGTGTGCCACTGGGCCTCAGATGCAAGAAGTCTAGCGGCATATTTATTCGTTGCAGAGGAGGCATATAAATGCTTGTTGGGGACGTGCAGGTGAAGAACATAGTCAGCAGGACTCAAACCTGTGCGGGGAGAGCCCAATAATATTTTTTATACATTTTATATATCCGCAGTATCTCCACACAGTGCCATGCAAAATCTTTCAAGAAATGATGACAGAGAGAGCTAAAGCCTTGGAAGGCACAGTTATCAGCACAAAAGTGAAGTGAAGGAACCGTAGTCGGCAGGGTTTGAACCTGCGCGGGGAGACCCCAATGGATTTCGAGTCCATCGCCTTAACCTCTCGGCCACAACTACGTTCAGCAGCAGCCAGACAGCTCCCTTGACTGCAGGCAGGGAAGCAAGGATGCCACAAAGATTCAGAAACAAAAGCAAGCTGAAGGATGAGGTGGCTAAAAGGAGCCTGGCGTCTCCGATTATCGACACAAAAGGATGTAATGACCCCAATTTGAAAAGTGGTTGCTGCAGCCACAATACAGAGTAATAGCCCCTTTAAGATCACAGCGTGCCACTGTGGGCCACTGCTGCAAAACGGTCCAGTGTCATATTTGTCTGTTGTAGAGGAGGCGCATGAATGCTTGTTGGGGAAATGCAGATGAAGAACATAGTCAGCAGGCCCCAAACCTGTGCGGGAAGACCCCAATGAATTTTTTTTACACATTTCATATAACTGCAGTATCTCCACACAGTGCCATGCAGTATCTTACAAGAAATGATGGCAGAGAGAGCAAAAGCCTTGAAAGGCACAGTTATCAGCACAAAAGTGCAGCGAAGAAACCATAGTTGGCAGGGTTTGAACCTGCGCGGGGAGACCCCAATGGATTTCGAGTCCATCGCCTTAACCTCTCTGCCACGACTACATTTAGTGGTAGCCAGACAGCCCTCTTGGCTGGAGCCAGGGAAGCAAATATGCCACAAAGATTGAGTCACAAAATCCAGCTGAAAGATGAAGTGGCTAAAAGGAGCCTGGCATCCCAGTTTCTCGACACAAAAGGCTGTCATTACCCCAGTTTGAACAGAGCTTGCTAAAGCCACAACGCAGAGTACTAAACACTGTAAGTTCACAGTGTGCCACTGGGCCTCAGATGCAAGGAGTCTAGCGGCATATTTATCCGTTACAGAGGAGGCGCATAAATGCTTGTTGGGGACGTGCAGGTGAAGAACATAGTCAGCAGGACTCAAACCTGTGCGGGGAGACCCCAATAATATTTTTTATACATTTTATATATCCGCAGTATGTCCACACAGTGCCATGCAGAATCTTTCAAGAAATGATGACAGAGAGAGCAAAAGCTTTGGAAGGCACAGTTATCAGCACAAAAGTGCAGTAAAGGAACCGTAGTCAGCTGGGTTTGAACCTGTGCGTGGAGACCCCAATGGATTTCGAGTCCATTGCCTTAACCTCTCAGCCACGACTAAAATAGCTGCAGTCAAACAGCCCTCTTGGCTGGAGGCAGGGAAGCAAAGATGCCACCAAGATTGAGTCACAAAATCCAGCTGAAGGATGACGTGGCTAAAAGGAGCCTGGCGTCCCAGTTTCTCGACACAAAAGGCTGTCATTACCCCAGTTTGAACAGGGCTTGCTGAAGCCACAACGCAGAGTACTAAACACTGTAAGATCACAGTGTGCCACTGGGCCTCAGATGCAAGGAGTCTAGCGGCATATTTATTCGTTGCAGAAGAGGTGCATAAATGCTTGATGGGGACGTGCAGGTGAAGAACATAGTCAGCAGGACCCAAACTTGTGCGGGAGACCCCGATAATTTTTTTATACATTTTTATAACCGCAGTATCTCCACACAGTGCCATGCAGAATCTTTCATGAAATGATGACAGAGAGAGCAAAAGCTTTGGAAGGTACAGTTATCAGCACAAAAGTACAGCAAAGGAACCGTAGTCGGCAGGGTTTGAACCTGCGCGGGGAGACCTCAATGGATTTCGAGTCCATCGCCTTAACCTCTCGGCCACAACTACGTTCAGCAGCAGCTAGACAGCTCCCTTGACTCCAGGCAGGGAAGCAAGGATGCCACAAAGATTCAGAAACAAAAGCAAGCTGAAGGATGAGGTGGCTAAAAGGAGCCTGGCATCTCCGATTATCGACACAAAAGGATGTAATGACCCCAATTTGAAAGGTGATTGCTGCAGCCACAATACAGAGTAATAACCCCTTTAAGATCACAGCGTGCCACTGTGGGCCACTGCTGCAAAACGGTCCAGTGTCATATTTGTCTGTTGCAGAGAAGGCGCATAAATGCTTGTTGGGGAAATGCAGGTGAAGAACATAGTCAGCAGGCCCCAAACCTGTGTGGGAAGACCCCAATGAATTTTTTTTACACATTTCATATAACCGCAGTATCTCCACACAGTGCCATGCAGTATCTTACAAGAAATAATGGCAGAGCGAGCAAAAGCCTTGGAAAGCACAGTTATCAGCACCATAGTACAGCAAAGGAACCGTGGTCGGCAGGGTTTGAACCTGCGCGGGGAGACCCCAATGGATTTATTTACACATTTCATATAACCGCAGTATCTCCACACAGTGCCATGCAGTATCTTACAAGAAATGATGGCAGAGAGAGAAAAGCCTTGGAAGGCACAGTTATCAGCACAAAATTGCAGCGAAGGAACCGTAGTCGGCAGGGTTTGAAACTGCGCGGGGAGACCCCAATGGATTTCGAGTCCATCGCCTTAACCTCTCGGCAACGACTACGTTTAGTGGCAGCCAGACAGCCCTCTTCGCTGGAGGCAGGGAAGCAAAGATGCCACAAAGATTGAGTCACAAAATCCAGCTGAATGATGTAGTTGCTAAAAGGAGCCTGGCGTCCCAGTTTTTCTCGACACAAAAGGCTGTCATTACCCCAGTTTGAACAGGGCTTGCTGAAGCCACAACGCAGAGTACTAAACACTGTAAGATCACAGTGTGCCACTGGGCCTCAGATGCAAGGAGTCTAGCGGCATATTTATCCGTTACAGAGGAGGCGCATAAATGCTTGTTGGGGACGTGCAGGTGAAGAACATAGTCAGCAGGACTCAAACCTGTGCGGGGAGAGCCCAATAATATTTTTTATACATTTTATATATCCGCAGTATCTCCACACAGTGCCATGCAAAATCTTTCAAGAAATGATGACAGAGAGAGCTAAAGCCTTGGAAGGCACAGTTATCAGCACAAAAGTGCAGTGAAGGAACCGTAGTCGGCAGGGTTTGAACCTGCGCGGGGAGACCCCAATGGATTTCGAGTCCATCGCCTTAACCTCTCGGCCACAACTACGTTCAGCAGCAGCCAGACAGCTCCCTTGACTCCAGGCAGGGAAGCAAGGATGCCACAAAGATTCAGAAACAAAAGCAAGCTGAAGGATGAGGTGGCTAAAAGGAGCCTGGGGTCTCCGATTATCGACACAAAAGGATGTAATGACCCCAATTTGAAAAGTGGTTGCTGCAGCCACAATACAGAGTAATAGCCCCTTTAAGATCACAGCGTGCCACTGCTGCAAAACGGTCCAGTGTCATATTTGTCTGTTGCAGAGGAGGAGCATGAATGCTTGTTGGGGAAATGCAGATGAAGAACATAGTCAGCAGGCCCCAAATCTGTGCGGGAAGACCCCAATGAATTTTTTTTACACATTTCATATAACCGCAGTGTCTCCACACAGTGCCATGCAGTATCTTACAAGAAATGATGGCAGAGAGAGAGAAAAGCCTTGGAAGGCACAGTTATCAGCACAAAAGTGCAGCAAAGGAACCGTAGTCAGCAGGGTTTGAACCTGCGCGGGGAGACCCCAATGGATTTCGAGTCCATCGCCTTAACCTCTCGGCCACAACTACGTTCAGCAGCAGCCAGACAGCTCCCTTGACTCCAGGCAGGGAAGCAAGGATGCCACAAAGATTCAGAAACAAAAGCAAGTTGAAGGATGAGGTGGCTAAAAGGAGCCTGGCGTCTCCGATTATCGACACAAAAGGATGTAATGACCCCAATTTGAAAAGTGGTTGCTGCAGCCACAATACAGAGTAATAGCCCCTTTAAGATCACAGCGTGCCACTGTGGGCCACTGCTGCAAAACGGTCCAGTGTCATATTTGTCTGTTGCAGAGGAGGCGCATGAATGCTTTTTGGGGAAATGCAGATGAAGAACATAGTCAGCAGGCCCCAAACCTGTGCGGGAAGACCCCAATGAATTTTTTTTACACATTTCATATAACCACAGTATCTCCACACAATGCCATGCAGTATCTTACAAGAAATGATGGCAGAGGGAGCAAAAGCCTTGGAAGGCACAGTTATCAGCACAAAATTGCAGCGAAGGAACCGTAGTCAGCAGGGTTTGAACCTGCGCGGGGAGACCCCAATGGATTTCGAGTCCATCGCCTTAACCTCTCGGCCACGACTACATTTAGTGGCAGCCAGACAGCCCTCTTTGCTGGAGGCAGGGAAGCAAAGATGCCACAAAGATTGAGTCACAAAATCCAGCTGAATGATATAGTGGCTAAAAGGAGCCTGGCGTCCCAGTTTTTCTCGACACAAAAGGCTGTCATTTCCCCAGTTTGAACAGGGCTTGCTGAAGCCACAACGCAGAGTACTAAACACTGTAAGATAACTGTGTGCCACTGGGCCTCAGATGCAAGGAGTCTAGCGGCATATTTATTCGTTGCAGAGGAGGCGCATAAATGCTTGTTGGGGACGTGCAGGTGAAAAACATAGTCAGCAGGACTCAAACCTGTGCGGGGAGAGCCCAATAATATTTTTTATACATTTTATATATCCGCAGTATCTCCACACAGTGCCATGCAAAATCTTTCAAGAAATGATGACAGAGAGAGCTAAAGCCTTGGAAGGCACAGTTATCAGCACAAAAGTGCAGTGAACGAACCGTAGTCGGCAGGGTTTGATCCTGCGCGGGGAGACCCCAATGGATTTCGAGTCCATCGCCTTAACCTCTCGGCCACAACTATGTTCAGCAGCAGCCAGACAGCTCCCTTGACTCCAGGCAGGGAAGCAAGGATGCCACAAAGATTCAGAAACAAAAGCAAGCTGAAGGATGAGGTGGCTAAAAGGAGCCTGGCGTCTCCGATTATCGACACAAAAGGATGTTATGACCCCAATTTGAAAAGTGGTTGCTGCAGCCACAATACAGAGTAATAGCCCCTTTAAGATCACAGCGTGCCACTGCTGCAAAACGGTCCAGTGTCATATTTGTCTGTTGCAGAGGAGGAGCATGAATGCTTGTTGGGGAAATGCAGATGAAGAACATAGTCAGCAGGCCCCAAATCTGTGCGGGAAGACCCCAATGAATTTTTTTTACACATTTCATATAACCGCAGTATCTCCACACAGTGCCATGCAGTATCTTACAACAAATGATGGCAGAGAGAGAGAAAAGCCTTGGAAGGCACAGTTATCAGCACAAAAGTGCAGCAAAGGAACCGTAGTCGGCAGGGTTTGAACCTGCGTGGGGAGACCCCAATGGATTTCAAGTCCATCGGCTTAACCTCTCGGCCATGACTACATTTAGTGGCAGCCAGACAGCCCTCTTGGCTGGAGGCAGGGAAGCAAAGATGCCACAAAGATTGAGTCACAAAATCCAGCTGAAAGATGAAGTGGCTAAAAGGAGCCTGGCGTCCCAGTTTCTCGACACAAAAGGCTGTCATTACCCCAGTTTGAACAGGGCTTGCTGAAGCCACAACGCAGAGTACTAAACACTGTAAGATCACAGTGTGTCACTGGGCCTCAGATGCAAGGAGTCTAGCGGCATATTTATCCATTACAGAGGAGGCGCATAAATGCTTGTTGGGGACGTGCAGGTGAAGAACATAGTCAGCAGGACTCAAACCTGTGCGGGGAGAGCCCAATAATATTTTTTATACATTTTATATATCCGCAGTATCTCCACACAGTGCCATGCAAAATCTTTCAAGAAATGATGACAGAGAGAGCTAAAGCCTTGGAAGGCACAGTTATCAGCACAAAAGTGCAGTGAAGGAACCGTAGTCGGCAGGGTTTGAACCTGTGCGGGGAGACCCCAATGGATTTCGAGTCCATCGCCTTAACCTCTCGGCCACAACTACGTTCAGCAGCAGCCAGACAGCTCCCTTGACTCCAGGCAGGGAAGCAAGGATGCCACAAAGATTCAGAAACAAAAGCAAGCTGAAGGATGAGGTGGCTAAAAGGAGCCTGGCGTCTCCGATTATCGACACAAAAGGATGTAATGACCCCAATTTGAAAAGTGGTTGCTGCAGCCACAATACAGAGTAATAGCCCCTTTAAGATCCCAGCGTGCCACTGTGGGCCACTGCTGCAAAACGGTCCAGTGTCATATTTGTCTGTTGCAGAGGAGGCGCATGAATGCTTGTTGGGGAAATGCAGATGAAGAACATAGTCACCAGGCCCCAAACCTGTGCGGGAAGACCCCAATGAATTTTTTTTACACATTTCATATAACTGCAGTATCTCCACACAGTGCCATGCAGTATCTTACAAGAAATGATGGCAGAGAGAGCAAAAGCCTTGGAAGGCACAGTTATCAGCACAAAAGTGCAGCGAAGGAACCGTAGTCGGCAGGGTTTGAACCTACGCGGGGAGACCCCAATGGATTTCGAGTCCATCGCCTTAACCTCTCGGCCACGACTACATTTAGTGGCAGCCAGACAGCCCTCTTGACTGGAGGCAGGGAAGCAAAGATGCCACAAAGATTGAGTCACAAAATCCAGCTGAAAGATGAAGTGGCTAAAAGGAGCCTGGCGTCCCAGTTTCTCGACACAAAAGGCTGTCATTACCCCAGTTTGAACAGGGCTTGCTGAAGCCACAACGCAGAGTACTAAACACTGTAAGATCACAGTGTGCCACTGGGCCTCAGATGCAAGGAGTCTAGCGGCATATATATCCGTTACAGAGGAGGCGCATAAATGCTTGTTGGGGATGTGCAGGTGAAGAACATAGTCAGCAGGACTCAAACCTGTGCGGGGAGACCCCAATAATATTTTTTAAACATTTTATATATCCGCAGTATCTCCACACAGTGCCATGCAAAATCTTTCTAGAAATGATGACAGAAAGAGCAAAAGCCTTGGAAGGCACAGTTATCAGCACAAAAGTGCAGTGAAGGAACCGTAGTCGGCAGGGTTTGAACCTGCGCGGGGAGACCCCAATGGATTTCGAGTCCATCGCCTTAACCTCTCGGCCACAACTACGTTCAGCAGCAGCCAGACAGCTCCCTTGACTGCAGGCAGGGAAGCAAGGATGCCACAAAGATTCAGAAACAAAAGCAAGCTGAAGGATGAGGTGGCTAAAAGGAGCCTGGCATCTCCGATTATCGACACAAAAGGATGTAATGACCCCAATTTGAAAAGTGGTTGCTGCAGCCACAATACAGAGTAATAGCATCTTTAAGATCACAGCGTGCCACTGTGGGCCACTGGTGCAAAACGGTCCAGTGTCATATTTGTCTGTTGCAGAGGAGGCGCATGGATGCTTGTTGGGGAAGTGCAGGTGAAGAACATAGTCAGCAGGCCCCAAACCTGTGCGGGAAGACCCCAATGAATTTTTTTTATACATTTTATATATCCGCAGTATCTCCACACATTGCCATGCAGTATCTTACAAGAAATGATGGCAGAGAAAGCAAAAGCCTTGGAAGGCACAGTTATCAGCACAAAAGTGCAGCGAACAAACCGTAGTCGGCAGGGTTTGAACCTGCGCGGGGAGACCCCAATGGATTTCGAGTCCATCGCCTTAACCTCTCGGCCACGACTACATTTAGTGGCAGCCAGACAGCCCTCTTGGCTGGAGGCAGGGAAGCAAAGATGCCACAAAGATTGAGTCACAAAATCCAGCTGAAAGATGAAGTGGCTAAAAGGAGCCTGGCGTCCCAGTTTCTCGACACAAAAGGCTGTCATTACCCCAGTTTGAACAGGGCTTGCTGAAGCCACAACGCAGAGTACTAAACACTGTAAGTTCACAGTGTGCCACTGGGCCTCAGATGCAAGGAGTCTAGCGGCATATTTATCCGTTACAGAGGAGGTGCATAAATGCTTGTTGGGGACGTGCAGGTGAAGAACATAGTCAGCAGGACTCAAACCTGTGCGGGGAGACCCCAATAATATTTTTTATACATTTTATATATCCGCAGTATCTCCACACAGTGCCATGCAAAATCTTTCAAGAAATGATGACAGAGAGAGCAAAAGCCTTGGAAGGCACAGTTATCAGCACAAAAGTGCAGTGAAAGAACCATAGTCGGCAGGGCTTGAACCTGCAGGGGAGACCCCAATGGATTTCGAGTCCATCGCCTTAACCTCTCGGCCACAACTACGTTCAGTAGCAGCCAGACAGCTCCTTTGACTCCAGGCAGGGAAGCAAGGATGCCACAAAGCTTCAGAAACAAAAGCAAGCTGAAGGATGAGGTGGCTAAAAGGAGCCTGGCGTCTCCGATTATCGACACAAAAGGATGTAATGGCCCCAATTTGAAAAATGGTTGCTGCAGCCACAATACAGAGTAATAACCCCTTTAAGATCACAGCGTGCCACTGTGGGCCACTGCTGCAAAACGGTCCAGTGTCATATTTGTCTGTTGCAGAGGAGGCGCATGAATGCTTGTTGGGGAAATGCAGGTGAAGAACATAGTCAGCAGGCCCCAAACCTGTGCGGGAAGACCCCAATGAATTTTTTTTACACATTTCATATAACCGCAGTATCTCCACACAGTGCCATGCAGTATCTTACAAGAAATGATGGCAGAGAGAGCAAAAGCCTTGGAAGGCACAGTTATCAGCACAAAAGTGCAGCGAAGAAACCATAGTCAGCAGGGTTTGAACCTGCGCGGGGAGACCCCAATGGATTTCGAGTACATCGCCTTAACCTCTCTGCCACGACTACATTTAGTGGCAGCCAGACAGCCCTCTTGGCTGGAGCCAGGGAAGCAAATATGCCACAAAGATTGAGTCACAAAATCCAGCTGAAAGATGAAGAGGCTAAAAGGAGCCTGGCATCCCAGTTTCTCGACACAAAAGGCTGTCATTACCCCAGTTTGAACAGAGCTTGCTGAAGCCACAACGCAGAGTACTAAACACTGTAAGTTCACAGTGTGCCACTGGGCCTCAGATGCAAGGAGTCTAGCGGCATATTTATCCGTTACAGAGGAGGCGCATAAATGCTTGTTGGGGATGTGCAGGTGAAGAACATAGTCAGCAGGACTCAAACCTGTGCGGGGAGACCCCAATAATATTTTTTAAACATTTTATATATCCGCAGTATCTCCACACAGTGCCATGCAAAATCTTTCTAGAAATGATGACAGAAAGAGCAAAAGCCTTGGAAGGCACAGTTATCAGCACAAAAGTGCAGTGAAGGAACCGTAGTCGGCAGGGTTTGAACCTGCGCGGGGAGACCCCAATGGATTTCGAGTCCATCGCCTTAACCTCTCAGCCACAACTACTTTCAGCAGCAGCCAGACAGCTCCCTTGACTGCAGGCAGGGAAGCAAGGATGCCACAAAGATTCAGAAACAAAAGCAAGCTGAAGGATGAGGTGGCTAAAAGGAGCCTGGCATCTCCGATTATCGACACAAAAGGATGTAATGACCCCAATTTGAAAAGTGGTTGCTGCAGCCACAATACAGAGTAATAGCATCTTTAAGATCACAGCGTGCCACTGTGGGCCACTGGTGCAAAACGGTCCAGTGTCATATTTGTCTGTTGCAGAGGAGGCGCATGGATGCTTGTTGGGGAAGTGCAGGTGAAGAACATAGTCAGCAGGCCCCAAACCTGTGCGGGAAGACCCCAATGAATTTTTTTTATACATTTTATATATCCGCAGTATCTCCACACATTGCCATGCAGTATCTTACAAGAAATGATGGCAGAGAAAGCAAAAGCCTTGGAAGGCACAGTTATCAGCACAAAAGTGCAGCAAACAAACCGTAGTCGGCAGGGTTTGAACCTGCGCGGGGAGACCCCAATGGATTTCGAGTCCATCGCCTTAACCTCTCGGCCACGACTACATTTAGTGGCAGCCAGACAGCCCTCTTGGCTGGAGGCAGGGAAGCAAATATGCCACAAAGATTGAGTCACAAAATCCAGCTGAAAGATGAAGTGGCTAAAAGGAGCCTGGCGTCCCAGTTTCTCGACACAAAAGGCTGTCATTACCCCAGTTTGAACAGGGCTTGCTGAAGCCACAACGCAGAGTACTAAACACTGTAAGTTCACAGTGTGCCACTGGGCCTCAGATGCAAGGAGTCTAGCGGCATATTTATCCGTTACAGAGGAGGTGCATAAATGCTTGTTGGGGACGTGCAGGTGAAGAACATAGTCAGCAGGACTCAAACCTGTGCGGGGAGACCCCAATAATATTTTTTATACATTTTATATATCCGCAGTATCTCCACACAGTGCCATGCAAAATCTTTCAAGAAATGATGACAGAGAGAGCAAAAGCCTTGGAAGGCACAGTTATCAGCACAAAAGTGCAGTGAAAGAACCATAGTCGGCAGGGCTTGAACCTGCAGGGGAGACCCCAATGGATTTCGAGTCCATCGCCTTAACCTCTCGGCCACAACTACGTTCAGTAGCAGCCAGACAGCTCCTTTGACTCCAGGCAGGGAAGCAAGGATGCCACAAAGCTTCAGAAACAAAAGCAAGCTGAAGGATGAGGTGGCTAAAAGGAGCCTGGCGTCTCCGATTATCGACACAAAAGGATGTAATGGCCCCAATTTGAAAAATGGTTGCTGCAGCCACAATACAGAGTAATAACCCCTTTAAGATCACAGCGTGCCACTGTGGGCCACTGCTGCAAAACGGTCCAGTGTCATATTTGTCTGTTGCAGAGGAGGCGCATGAATGCTTGTTGGGGAAATGCAGGTGAAGAACATAGTCAGCAGGCCCCAAACCTGTGCGGGAAGACCCCAATGAATTTTTTTTACACATTTCATATAACCGCAGTATCTCCACACAGTGCCATGCAGTATCTTACAAGAAATAATGGCAGAGCGAGCAAAAGCCTTGGAAGGCACAGTTATCAGCACAAAAGTACAGCAAAGGAACCGTAGTCGGCAGGGTTTGAACCTGCGCGGGGAGACCCCAATGGATTTTTTTTACACATTTCATATAACCGCAGTATCTCCACACAGTGCCATGCAGTATCTTACAAGAAATGATGGCAGAGAGAGAAAAGCCTTGGAAGGCACAGTTATCAGCACAAAAGTGCAGCGAAGGAACCGTAGTCGGCAGGGTTTGAACCTGCGCGGGGAGACCCCAATGGATTTCGAGTCCATCGCCTTAACCTCTCGGCCACGACTACATTCAGTGGCAGCCAGACAGCTCCCTTGACTGAATGCAGGGAAGCAAGGATGCCACAGAGATTCAGAAACAAAGGCAAGCTGAAGGATGAGGTGGCTAAAAGGAGCCTGGCGTCTACGATTATCGACACAAAGGATGTAATGACCCCGATTTGAAAAGTGGTTGCTGCAGCCACAATACAGAGTAATAACCCCTTTAAGATCACAGCGTGCCACTGTGGGCCACTGCTGTAAAACGGTCCAGTGTCATATTTATCCGTTACAGAAGAGGCGCATAAATGCTTGTTGGGGACGTGCAGGTGAAGAACATAGTCAACAGGACTCAAACCTGTGCGGGGAGAGCCCAATAATATTTTTTATACATTTTATATATCCGCAGTATCTCCACACAGTGCCATGCAAAATCTTTCAAGAAATGATGACAGAGAGAGCTAAAGCCTTGGAAGGCACAGTTATCAGCACAAAAGTGCAGTGAAGGAACCGTAGTCGGCAGGGTTTGAACCTGCGCGGGGAGACCCCAATGGATTTCGAGTCCATCGCCTTAACCTCTCGGCCACAACTACGTTCAGCAGCAGCCAGACAGCTCCCTTGACTCCAGGCAGGGAAGCAAGGATGCCACAAAGATTCAGAAACAAAAGCAAGCTGAAGGATGAGGTGGCTAAAAGGAGCCTGGCGTCTCCGATTATCGACACAAAAGGATGTAATGACCCCAATTTGAAAAGTGGTTGCTGCAGCCACAATACAGAGTAATAGCCCCTTTAAGATCCCAGCGTGCCACTGTGGGCCACTGCTGCAAAACGGTCCAGTGTCATATTTGTCTGTTGCAGAGGAGGCGCATGAATGCTTGTTGGGGAAATGCAGATGAAGAACATAGTCACCAGGCCCCAAACCTGTGCGGGAAGACCCCAATGAATTTTTTTTACACATTTCATATAACTGCAGTATCTCCACACAGTGCCATGCAGTATCTTACAAGAAATGATGGCAGAGAGAGCAAAAGCCTTGGAAGGCACAGTTATCAGCACAAAAGTGCAGCGAAGGAACCGTAGTCGGCAGGGTTTGAACCTACGCAGGGAGACCCCAATGGATTTCGAGTCCATCGCCTTAACCTCTCGGCCACGACTACATTTAGTGGCAGCCAGACAGCCCTCTTGACTGGAGGCAGGGAAGCAAAGATGCCACAAAGATTGAGTCACAAAATCCAGCTGAAAGATGAAGTGGCTAAAAGGAGCCTGGCGTCCCAGTTTCTCGACACAAAAGGCTGTCATTACCCCAGTTTGAACAGGGCTTGCTGAAGCCACAACGCAGAGTACTAAACACTGTAAGATCACAGTGTGCCACTGGGCCTCAGATGCAAGGAGTCTAGCGGCATATATATCCGTTACAGAGGAGGCGCATAAATGCTTGTTGGGGATGTGCAGGTGAAGAACATAGTCAGCAGGACTCAAACCTGTGCGGGGAGACCCCAATAATATTTTTTAAACATTTTATATATCCGCAGTATCTCCACACAGTGCCATGCAAAATCTTTCTAGAAATGATGACAGAAAGAGCAAAAGCCTTGGAAGGCACAGTTATCAGCACAAAAGTGCAGTGAAGGAACCGTAGTCGGCAGGGTTTGAACCTGCGCGGGGAGACCCCAATGGATTTCGAGTCCATCGCCTTAACCTCTCGGCCACAACTACTTTCAGCAGCAGCCAGACAGCTCCCTTGACTGCAGGCAGGGAAGCAAGGATGCCACAAAGATTCAGAAACAAAAGCAAGCTGAAGGATGAGGTGGCTAAAAGGAGCCTGGCATCTCCGATTATCGACACAAAAGGATGTAATGACCCCAATTTGAAAAGTGGTTGCTGCAGCCACAATACAGAGTAATAGCATCTTTAAGATCACAGCGTGCCACTGTGGGCCACTGGTGCAAAACGGTCCAGTGTCATATTTGTCTGTTGCAGAGGAGGCGCATGGATGCTTGTTGGGGAAGTGCAGGTGAAGAACATAGTCAGCAGGCCCCAAACCTGTGCGGGAAGACCCCAATGAATTTTTTTTATACATTTTATATATCCGCAGTATCTCCACACATTGCCATGCAGTATCTTACAAGAAATGATGGCAGAGAAAGCAAAAGCCTTGGAAGGCACAGTTATCAGCACAAAAGTGCAGCGAACAAACCGTAGTCGGCAGGGTTTGAACCTGCGCGGGGAGACCCCAATGGATTTCGAGTCCATCGCCTTAACCTCTCGGCCACGACTACATTTAGTGGCAGCCAGACAGCCCTCTTGGCTGGAGGCAGGGAAGCAAATATGCCACAAAGATTGAGTCACAAAATCCAGCTGAAAGATGAAGTGGCTAAAAGGAGCCTGGCGTCCCAGTTTCTCGACACAAAAGGCTGTCATTACCCCAGTTTGAACAGGGCTTGCTGAAGCCACAACGCAGAGTACTAAACACTGTAAGTTCACAGTGTGCCACTGGGCCTCAGATGCAAGGAGTCTAGCGGCATATTTATCCGTTACAGAGGAGGCGCATAAATGCTTGTTGGGGACGTGCAGGTGAAGAACATAGTCAGCAGGACTCAAACCTGTGCGGGGAGACCCCAATAATATTTTTTATACATTTTATATATCCGCAGTATATCCACACAGTGCCATGCAGAATCTTTCAAGAAATTATGACAGAGAGAGCAAAAGCTTTGGAAGGCACAGTTATCAGCACAAAAGTGCAGTAAAGGAACCGTAGTCAGCTGGGTTTGAACCTGTGCGTGGAGACCCCAATGGATTTCGAGTCCATTGCCTTAACCTCTCAGCCACGACTAAAATAGCTGCAGTCAAACAGCCCTCTTGGCTGGAGGCAGGGAAGCAAAGATGCCACCAAGATTGAGTCACAAAATCCAGCTGAAGGATGACGTGGCTAAAAGGAGCCTGGCGTCCCAGTTTCTCGACACAAAAGGCTGTCATTACCCCAGTTTGAACAGGGCTTGCTGAAGCCACAACGCAGAGTACTAAACACTGTAAGATCACAGTGTGCCACTGGGCCTCAGATGCAAGGAGTCTAGCGGCATATTTATTCGTTGCAGAAGAGGTGCATAAATGCTTGTTGGGGACGTGCAGGTGAAGAACATAGTCAGCAGGACCCAAACCTGTGCGGGGAGACCCCGATAATTTTTTAATACATTTTTATAACCGCAGTATCTCCACACAGTGCCATGCAGAATCTTTCATGAAATGATGACAGAGAGAGCAAAAGCTTTGGAAGGTACAGTTATCAGCACAAAAGTACAGCAAAGGAACCGTAGTCGGCAGGGTTTGAACCTGCGCGGGGAGACCCCAATGGATTTCGAGTCCATCGCTTTAATCTCTCGGCCACAACTACGTTCAGCAGCAGCCAGACAGCTCCCTTGACTCCAGGCAGGGAAGCAAGGATGCCACAAAGATTCAGAAACAAAAGCAAGCTGAAGGATGAGGTGGCTAAAAGGAGCCTGGCATCTCCGATTATCGACACAAAAGGATGTAATGACCCCAATTTGAAAAGTGATTGCTGCAGCCACAATACAGAGTAATAACCCTTTTAAGATCACAGCGTTCCACTGTGGTCCACTGCTGCAAAACGGTCCAGTGTCATATTTGTCTGTTGCAGAGGAGGCGCATAAATGCTTGTTGGGGAAATGCAGGTGAAGAACATAGTCAGCAGGCCCCAAACCTGTGTGGGAAGACCTCAATGAATTTTTTTTACACATTTCATATAACCGCAGTATCTCCACACAGTGCCATGCAGTATCTTACAAGAAATAATGGCAGAGCGAGCAAAAGCCTTGGAAGGCACAGTTATCAGCACAAAAGTACAGCAAAGGAACCGTAGTCGGCAGGGTTTGAACCTGCGCGGGGAGACCCCAATGGATTTTTTTTACACATTTCATATAACCGCAGTATCTCCACACAGTGCCATGCAGTATCTTACAAGAAATGATGGCAGAGAGAGAAAAGCCTTGGAAGGCACAGTTATCAGCACAAAAGTGCAGCGAAGGAACCGTAGTCGGCAGGGTTTGAACCTGCGCGGGGAGACCCCAATGGATTTCGAGTCCATCGCCTTAACCTCTCGGCCACGACTACATTTAGTGGCAGCCAGACAGCTCCCTTGACTGAATGCAGGGAAGCAAGGATGCCACAGAGATTCAGAAACAAAGGCAAGCTGAAGGATGAGGTGGCTAAAAGGAGCCTGGCGTCTACGATTATCGACACAAAGGATGTAATGACCCCGATTTGAAAAGTGGTTGCTGCAGCCACAATACAGAGTAATAACCCCTTTAAGATCACAGCGTGCCACTGTGGGCCACTGCTGTAAAACGGTCCAGTGTCATATTTATCCGTTACAGAAGAGGCGCATAAATGCTTGTTGGGGACGTGCAGGTGAAGAACATAGTCAACAGGACTCAAACCTGTGCGGGGAGAGCCCAATAATATTTTTTATACATTTTATATATCCGCAGTATCTCCACACAGTGCCATGCAAAATCTTTCAAGAAATGATGACAGAGAGAGCTAAAGCCTTGGAAGGCACAGTTATCAGCACAAAAGTGCAGTGAAGGAACCGTAGTCGGCAGGGTTTGAACCTGCGCGGGGAGACCCCAATGGATTTCGAGTCCATCGCCTTAACCTCTCGGCCACAACTACGTTCAGCAGCAGCCAGACAGCTCCCTTGACTCCAGGCAGGGAAGCAAGGATGCCACAAAGATTCAGAAACAAAAGCAAGCTGAAGGATGAGGTGGCTAAAAGGAGCCTGGCGTCTCCGATTATCGACACAAAAGGATGTAATGACCCCAATTTGAAAAGTGGTTGCTGCAGCCACAATACAGAGTAATAGCCCCTTTAAGATCCCAGCGTGCCACTGTGGGCCACTGCTGCAAAACGGTCCAGTGTCATATTTGTCTGTTGCAGAGGAGGCGCATGAATGCTTGTTGGGGAAATGCAGATGAAGAACATAGTCACCAGGCCCCAAACCTGTGCGGGAAGACCCCAATGAATTTTTTTTACACATTTCATATAACTGCAGTATCTCCACACAGTGCCATGCAGTATCTTACAAGAAATGATGGCAGAGAGAGCAAAAGCCTTGGAAGGCACAGTTATCAGCACAAAAGTGCAGCGAAGGAACCGTAGTCGGCAGGGTTTGAACCTACGCGGGGAGACCCCAATGGATTTCGAGTCCATCGCCTTAACCTCTCGGCCACGACTACATTTAGTGGTAGCCAGACAGCCCTCTTGACTGGAGGCAGGGAAGCAAAGATGCCACAAAGATTGAGTCACAAAATCCAGCTGAAAGATGAAGTGGCTAAAAGGAGCCTGGCGTCCCAGTTTCTCGACACAAAAGGCTGTCATTACCCCAGTTTGAACAGGGCTTGCTGAAGCCACAACGCAGAGTACTAAACACTGTAAGATCACAGTGTGCCACTGGGCCTCAGATGCAAGGAGTCTAGCGGCATATATATCCGTTACAGAGGAGGCGCATAAATGCTTGTTGGGGATGTGCAGGTGAAGAACATAGTCAGCAGGACTCAAACCTGTGCGGGGAGACCCCAATAATATTTTTTAAACATTTTATATATCCGCAGTATCTCCACACAGTGCCATGCAAAATCTTTCTAGAAATGATGACAGAAAGAGCAAAAGCCTTGGAAGGCACAGTTATCAGCACAAAAGTGCAGTGAAGGAACCGTAGTCGGCAGGGTTTGAACCTGCGCGGGGAGACCCCAATGGATTTCGAGTCCATCGCCTTAACCTCTCGGCCACAACTACGTTCAGCAGCAGCCAGACAGCTCCCTTGACTGCAGGCAGGGAAGCAAGGATGCCACAAAGATTCAGAAACAAAAGCAAGCTGAAGGATGAGGTGGCTAAAAGGAGCCTGGCATCTCCGATTATCGACACAAAAGGATGTAATGACCCCAATTTGAAAAGTGGTTGCTGCAGCCACAATACAGAGTAATAGCATCTTTAAGATCACAGCGTGCCACTGTGGGCCACTGGTGCAAAACGGTCCAGTGTCATATTTGTCTGTTGCAGAGGAGGCGCATGGATGCTTGTTGGGGAAGTGCAGGTGAAGAACATAGTCAGCAGGCCCCAAACCTGTGCGGGAAGACCCCAATGAATTTTTTTTATACATTTTATATATCCGCAGTATCTCCACACATTGCCATGCAGTATCTTACAAGAAATGATGGCAGAGAAAGCAAAAGCCTTGGAAGGCACAGTTATCAGCACAAAAGTGCAGCGAACAAACCGTAGTCGGCAGGGTTTGAACCTGCGCAGGGAGACCCCAATGGATTTCGAGTCCATCGCCTTAACCTCTCGGCCACGACTACATTTAGTGGCAGCCAGACAGCCCTCTTGGCTGGAGGCAGGGAAGCAAATATGCCACAAAGATTGAGTCACAAAATCCAGCTGAAAGATGAAGTGGCTAAAAGGAGCCTGGCGTCCCAGTTTCTCGACACAAAAGGCTGTCATTACCCCAGTTTGAACAGGGCTTGCTGAAGCCACAACGCAGAGTACTAAACACTGTAAGTTCACAGTGTGCCACTGGGCCTCAGATGCAAGGAGTCTAGCGGCATATTTATCCGTTACAGAGGAGGTGCATAAATGCTTGTTGGGGACGTGCAGGTGAAGAACATAGTCAGCAGGACTCAAACCTGTGCGGGGAGACCCCAATAATATTTTTTATACATTTTATATATCCGCAGTATCTCCACACAGTGCCATGCAAAATCTTTCAAGAAATGATGACAGAGAGAGCAAAAGCCTTGGAAGGCACAGTTATCAGCACAAAAGTGCAGTGAAGGAACCATAGTCGGCAGGGCTTGAACCTGCAGGGGAGACCCCAATGGATTTCGAGTCCATCGCCTTAACCTCTCGGCCACAACTACGTTCAGTAGCAGCCAGACAGCTCCTTTGACTCCAGGCAGGGAAGCAAGGATGCCACAAAGCTTCAGAAACAAAAGCAAGCTGAAGGATGAGGTGGCTAAAAGGAGCCTGGCGTCTCCGATTATCGACACAAAAGGATGTAATGGCCCCAATTTGAAAAATGGTTGCTGCAGCCACAATACAGAGTAATAGCCCCTTTAAGATCACAGCGTGTCACTGTGGGCCACTGCTGCAAAACGGTCCAGTGTCATATTTGTCTGTTGCAGAGGAGGCGCATGAATGCTTTTTGGGGAAATGCAGGTGAAGAACATAGTCAGCAGGCCCCAAACCTGTGCGGGAAGACCCCAATTAATTTTTTTTACACATTTCATATAACCGCAGTATCTCCACACAGTGCCATGCAGTATCTTACAAGAAATGATGGCAGAGAGAGCAAAAGCCTTGAAAGGCACAGTTATCAGCACCAAAGTGCAGCGAAGAAACCATAGTTGGCAGGGTTTGAACCTGCGCGGGGAGACCCCAATGGATTTCGAGTCCATCGCCTTAACCTCTCTGCCACGACTACATTTAGTGACAGCCAGACAGCCCTCTTGGCTGGAGCCAGGGAAGCAAATATGCCACAAAGATTGAGTCACAAAATCCAGCTGAAAGTTGAAGTGGCTAAAAGGAGCCTGGCATCCCAGTTTCTCGACACAAAAGGCTGTCATTACCCCAGTTTGAACAGAGCTTGCTGAAGCCACAACGCAGAGTACTAAACACTGTAAGTTCACAGTGTGCCACTGGGCCTCAGATGCAAGGAGTCTAGCGGCATATTTATCCGTTACAGAGGAGGCGCATAAATGCTTGTTGGGGACGTGCAGGTGAAGAACATAGTCAGCAGGACTCAAACCTGTGCGGGGAGACCCCAATAATATTTTTTATACATTTTATATATCCGCAGTATGTCCACACAGTGCCATGCAGAATCTTTCAAGAAATGATGACAGAGAGAGCAAAAGCTTTGGAAGGCACAGTTATCAGCAC
Organism: Carassius carassius; assembly: GCF_963082965.1. Taxonomy (NCBI): domain Eukaryota; kingdom Metazoa; phylum Chordata; class Actinopteri; order Cypriniformes; family Cyprinidae; genus Carassius; species Carassius carassius. The sequence goes on along the minus strand of NC_081781.1, from coordinate 28,885,615 downwards.
AAAAGTGCAGTAAAGGAACCGTAGTCAGCTGGGTTTGAACCTGTGCGTGGAGACCCCAATGGATTTCGAGTCCATTGCCTTAACCTCTCAGCCACGACTAAAATAGCTGCAGTCAAACAGCCCTCTTGGCTGGAGGCAGGGAAGCAAAGATGCCACCAAGATTGAGTCACAAAATCCAGCTGAAGGATGACGTGGCTAAAAGGAGCCTGGCGTCCCAGTTTCTCGACACAAAAGGCTGTCATTACCCCAGTTTGAACAGGGCTTGCTGAAGCCACAACGCAGAGTACTAAACACTGTAAGATCACAGTGTGCCACTGGGCCTCAGATGCAAGGAGTCTAGCGGCATATTTATTCGTTGCAGAAGAGGTGCATAAATGCTTGTTGGGGACGTGCAGGTGAAGAACATAGTCAGCAGGACCCAAACCTGTGCGGGGAGACCCCGATAATTTTTTAATACATTTTTATAACCGCAGTATCTCCACACAGTGCCATGCAGAATCTTTCATGAAATGATGACAGAGAGAGCAAAAGCTTTGGAAGGTACAGTTATCAGCACAAAAGTACAGCAAAGGAACCGTAGTCGGCAGGGTTTGAACCTGCGCAGGGAGACCCCAATGGATTTCGAGTCCATTGCCTTAACCTCTCGGCCACAACTACGTTCAGCAGCAGCCAGACAGCTCCCTTGACTCCAGGCAGGGAAGCAAGGATGCCACAAAGATTCAGAAACAAAAGCAAGCTGAAGGATGAGGTGGCTAAAAGGAGCCTGGCATCTCCGATTATCGACACAAAAGGATGTAATGACCCCAATTTGAAAAGTGATTGCTGCAGCCACAATACAGAGTAATAACCCCTTTAAGATCACAGCGTGCCACTGTGGGCCACTGCTGCAAAACGGTCCAGTGTCATATTTGTCTGTTGCAGAGGAGGCGCATAAATGCTTGTTGGGGAAATGCAGGTGAAGAACATAGTCAGCAGGCCCCAAACCTGTGTGGGAAGACCCCAATGAATTTTTTTTACACATTTCATATAACCGCAGTATCTCCACACAGTGCCATGCAGTATCTTACAAGAAATAATGGCAGAGCGAGCAAAAGCCTTGGAAAGCACAGTTATCAGCACAAAAGTACAGCAAAGGAACCGTAGTCGGCAGGGTTTGAACCTGCGCGGGGAGACCCCAATGGATTTTTTTACACATTTCATATAACCGCAGTATCTCCACACAGTGCCATGCAGTATCTTACAAGAAATGATGGCAGAGGGAGCAAAAGCCTTGGAAGGCACAGTTATCAGCACAAAAGTGCAGCGAAGGAACCGTAGTCGGCAGGGTTTGAACCTGCGCGGGGAGACCCCAATGGATTTCGAGTCCATCGCCTTAACCTCTCGGCCACGACTACATTTAGTGGCAGCCAGACAGCCCTCTTGACTGGAGGCAGGGAAGCAAAGATGCCACAAAGATTGAGTCACAAAATCCAGCTGAAAGATGAAGTGGCTAAAAGGAGCCTGGCGTCCCAGTTTCTCGACACAAAAGGCTGTCATTACCCCAGTTTGAACAGGGCTTGCTGAAGCCACAGCGCAGAGTACTAAACACTGTAAGATCACAGTGTGCCACTGGGCCTCAGATGCAAGGAGTCTAGCGGCATATATATCCGTTACAGAGGAGGCGCATAAATGCTTGTTGGGGATGTGCAGGTGAAGAACATAGTCAGCAGGACTCAAACCTGTGCGGGGAGACCCCAATAATATTTTTTATACATTTTATATATCCGCAGTATCTCCACAGAGTGCCATGCAAAATCTTTCAAGAAATGATGACAGAGAGAGCTAAAGCCTTGGAAGGCACAGTTATCAGCACAAAAGTGCAGTGAAGGAACCATAGTCGGCAGGGCTTGAACCTGCAGGGGAGACCCCAATGGATTTCGAGTCCATCGCCTTAACCTCTCAGCCACAACTACGTTCAGTAGCAGCCAGACAGCTCCTTTGACTCCAGGCAGGGAAGCAAGGATGCCACAAAGCTTCAGAAACAAAAGCGAGCTGAAGGATGAGGTGGCTAAAAGGAGCCTGGCGTCTCCGATTATCGATACAAAAGGATGTAATGGCCCCAATTTGAAAAATGGTTGCTGCAGCCACAATACAGAGTAATAAACCACTTTAAGATCACAGCGTGCCACTGTGGGCCACTGCTGCAAAACGGTCCAGTGTCATATTTGTCTGTTGCAGAGGAGGCGCATGAATGCTTGTTGGGGAAATGGAGGTGAAGAACATAGTCAGCAGGCCCCAAACCTGTGCGGGAAGACCCCAATGAATTTTTTTTACACATTTCATATAACCGCAGTATCTCCACACAGTGCCATGCAGTATCTTACAAGAAATGATGGCAGAGAGAGCAAAAGCCTTGGAAGGCACAGTTATCAGCACAAAAGTGCAGCGAAGAAACCATAGTCGGCAGGGTTTGAACCTGCGCGGGGAGACCCCAATGGATTTCGAGTACATTGCCTTAACCTCTCTGCCACGACTACATTTAGTGGCAGCCAGACAGCCCTCTTGGCTGGAGCCAGGGAAGCAAATATGCCACAAAGATTGAGTCACAAAATCCAGCTGAAAGATGAAGTGGCTAAAAGGAGCCTGGCATCCCAGTTTCTCGACACAAAAGGCTGTCATTACCCCAGTTTGAACAGAGCTTGCTGAAGCCACAACGCAGAGTACTAAACACTGTAAGTTCACAGTGTGCCACTGGGCCTCAGATGCAAGGAGTCTAGCGGCATATTTATCCGTTACAGAGGAGGCGCATAAATGCTTGTTGGGGACGTGCAGGTGAAGAACATAGTCAGCAGGACTCAAACCTGTGCGGGGAGACCCCAATAATATTTTTTATACATTTTATATATCCGCAGTATGTCCACACAGTGCCATGCAGAATCTTTCAAGAAATGATGACAGAGAGAGCAAAAGCTTTGGAAGGCACAGTTATCAGCACAAAAGTGCAGTAAAGGAACCGTAGTCAGCTGGGTTTGAACCTGTGCGTGGAGACCCCAATGGATTTCGAGTCCATTGCCTTAACCTCTCAGCCACGACTAAAATAGCTGCAGTCAAACAGCCCTCTTGGCTGGAGGCAGGGAAGCAAAGATGCCACCAAGATTGAGTCACAAAATCCAGCTGAAGGATGACGTGGCTAAAAGGAGCCTGGCGTCCCAGTTTCTCGACACAAAAGGCTGTCATTACCCCAGTTTGAACAGGGCTTGCTGAAGCCACAACGCAGAGTACTAAACACTGTAAGATCACAGTGTGCCACTGGGCCTCAGATGCAAGGAGTCTAGCGGCATATTTATTCGTTGCAGAAGAGGTGCATAAATGCTTGTTGGGGACGTGCAGGTGAAGAACATAGTCAGCAGGACCCAAACCTGTGCGGGGAGACCCCGATAATTTTTTAATACATTTTTATAACCGCAGTATCTCCACACAGTGCCATGCAGAATCTTTCATGAAATGATGACAGAGAGAGCAAAAGCTTTGGAAGGTACAGTTATCAGCACAAAAGTACAGCAAAGGAACCGTAGTCGGCAGGGTTTGAACCTGCGCAGGGAGACCCCAATGGATTTCGAGTCCATTGCCTTAACCTCTCGGCCACAACTACGTTCAGCAGCAGCCAGACAGCTCCCTTGACTCCAGGCAGGGAAGCAAGGATGCCACAAAGATTCAGAAACAAAAGCAAGCTGAAGGATGAGGTGGCTAAAAGGAGCCTGGCATCTCCGATTATCGACACAAAAGGATGTAATGACCCCAATTTGAAAAGTGATTGCTGCAGCCACAATACAGAGTAATAACCCCTTTAAGATCACAGCGTGCCACTGTGGGCCACTGCTGCAAAACGGTCCAGTGTCATATTTGTCTGTTGCAGAGGAGGCGCATAAATGCTTGTTGGGGAAATGCAGGTGAAGAACATAGTCAGCAGGCCCCAAACCTGTGTGGGAAGACCCCAATGAATTTTTTTTACACATTTCATATAACCGCAGTATCTCCACACAGTGCCATGCAGTATCTTACAAGAAATAATGGCAGAGCGAGCAAAAGCCTTGGAAAGCACAGTTATCAGCACAAAAGTACAGCAAAGGAACCGTAGTCGGCAGGGTTTGAACCTGCGCGGGGAGACCCCAATGGATTTTTTTACACATTTCATATAACCGCAGTATCTCCACACAGTGCCATGCAGTATCTTACAAGAAATGATGGCAGAGGGAGCAAAAGCCTTGGAAGGCACAGTTATCAGCACAAAAGTGCAGCGAAGGAACCGTAGTCGGCAGGGTTTGAACCTGCGCGGGGAGACCCCAATGGATTTCGAGTCCATCGCCTTAACCTCTCGGCCACGACTACATTTAGTGGCAGCCAGACAGCCCTCTTGACTGGAGGCAGGGAAGCAAAGATGCCACAAAGATTGAGTCACAAAATCCAGCTGAAAGATGAAGTGGCTAAAAGGAGCCTGGCGTCCCAGTTTCTCGACACAAAAGGCTGTCATTACCCCAGTTTGAACAGGGCTTGCTGAAGCCACAGCGCAGAGTACTAAACACTGTAAGATCACAGTGTGCCACTGGGCCTCAGATGCAAGGAGTCTAGCGGCATATATATCCGTTACAGAGGAGGCGCATAAATGCTTGTTGGGGATGTGCAGGTGAAGAACATAGTCAGCAGGACTCAAACCTGTGCGGGGAGACCCCAATAATATTTTTTAGACATTTTATATATCCGCAGTATCTCCACAGAGTGCCATGCAAAATCTTTCAAGAAATGATGACAGAGAGAGCTAAAGCCTTGGAAGGCACAGTTATCAGCACAAAAGTGCAGTGAAGGAACCATAGTCGGCAGGGCTTGAACCTGCAGGGGAGACCCCAATGGATTTCGAGTCCATCGCCTTAACCTCTCAGCCACAACTACGTTCAGTAGCAGCCAGACAGCTCCTTTGACTCCAGGCAGGGAAGCAAGGATGCCACAAAGCTTCAGAAACAAAAGCGAGCTGAAGGATGAGGTGGCTAAAAGGAGCCTGGCGTCTCCGATTATCGATACAAAAGGATGTAATGGCCCCAATTTGAAAAATGGTTGCTGCAGCCACAATACAGAGTAATAACCACTTTAAGATCACAGCGTGCCACTGTGGGCCACTGCTGCAAAACGGTCCAGTGTCATATTTGTCTGTTGCAGAGGAGGCGCATGAATGCTTGTTGGGGAAATGGAGGTGAAGAACATAGTCAGCAGGCCCCAAACCTGTGCGGGAAGACCCCAATGAATTTTTTTTACACATTTCATATAACCGCAGTATCTCCACACAGTGCCATGCAGTATCTTACAAGAAATGATGGCAGAGAGAGCAAAAGCCTTGGAAGGCACAGTTATCAGCACAAAAGTGCAGCGAAGAAACCATAGTCGGCAGGGTTTGAACCTGCGCGGGGAGACCCCAATGGATTTCGAGTACATCGCCTTAACCTCTCTGCCACGACTACATTTAGTGGCAGCCAGACAGCCCTCTTGGCTGGAGCCAGGGAAGCAAATATGCCACAAAGATTGAGTCACAAAATCCAGCTGAAAGATGAAGTGGCTAAAAGGAGCCTGGCATCCCAGTTTCTCGACACAAAAGGCTGTCATTACCCCAGTTTGAACAGAGCTTGCTGAAGCCACAACGCAGAGTACTAAACACTGTAAGTTCACAGTGTGCCACTGGGCCTCAGATGCAAGGAGTCTAGCGGCATATTTATCCGTTACAGAGGAGGCGCATAAATGCTTGTTGGGGACGTGCAGGTGAAGAACATAGTCAGCAGGACTCAAACCTGTGCGGGGAGAGCCCAATAATATTTTTTATACATTTTATATATCCGCAGTATGTCCACACAGTGCCATGCAGAATCTTTCAAGAAATTATGAGAGAGAGAGCAAAAGCTTTGGAAGGCACAGTTATCAGCACAAAAGTGCAGTAAAGGAACCGTAGTCAGCTGGGTTTGAACCTGGGCGTGGAGACCCCAATGGATTTCGAGGCCATTGCCTTAACCTCTCAGCCACGACTAAAATAGCTGCAGTCAAACAGCCCTCTTGGCTGGAGGCAGGGAAGCAAAGATGCCACCAAGATTGAGTCACAAAATCCAGCTGAAGGATGACGTGGCTAAAAGGAGCCTGGCGTCCCAGTTTCTCGACACAAAAGGCTGTCATTACCCCAGTTTGAACAGGGCTTGCTGAAGCCACAACGCAGAGTACTAAACACTGTAAGATCACAGTGTGCCACTGGGCCTCAGATGCAAGGAGTCTAGCGGCATATTTATTCGTTGCAGAAGAGGTGCATAAATGCTTGTTGGGGACGTGCAGGTGAAGAACATAGTCAGCAGGCCCCAAACCTGTGCGGGAAGACCCCAATGAATTTTTTTTACACATTTCATATAACCGCAGTATCTCCACACAGTGCCATGCAGTATCTTACAAGAAATGACGGCAGAGAGAGCAAAAGCTTTGGAAGGCACAGTTATCAGCACAAAAGTACAAAAGAAATCGTAGTCTGCAGGGTTTGAACCTGCCAGGGAGACCCCGAGGGATTTCAAGTCCATCGCCTTAACCTCTCGGCCACAACAATGTTCAGCAGCAGCCAGACAGCTCCCTTGACTGCAGGCAGGGAAGCAAGGATGCCACAAAGATTCAGAAACAAAAGCAAGCTGAAGGATGAGGTGGCTAAAAGGAGCCTGGCATCTCCGATTATCGACACAAAAGGATGTAATGACCCCAATTTGAAAAGTGGTTGCTGCAGCCACAATACAGAGTAATAACCCCTTTAAGATCACAGCGTGCCACTGTGGGCCACTGCTGCAAAACGGTCCAGTGTCATATTCGTCTGTTGCAGAGGAGGCGCATGAATGCTTGTTGGGGAAATGCAGGTGAAGAACATAGTCAGCAGGCCCCAAACCTGTGCGAGAAGACCCCAATGAATTTTTTTTACACATTTCATATAACCGCAGTATCTCCACACAGTGCCATGCAGTATCTTACAAGAAATGATGGCAGAGAGAGACAAAAGCCTTGGAAGGCACAGTTATCAGCACAAAAGTGCAGCAAAGGAACCGTAGTCGGCAGGGTTTGAACCTGTGCGGGGAGACCCCAATGGATTTCGAGTCCATCGCCTTAACCTCTCAGACACAACTACATTTAGTGGCAGCCAGGCAGCCCTCTTGGCTGGAGGCAGGGAAGCAAAGATGCCACAAAGATTGAGTCACAAAATCCAGCTGAAAGATGAAGTGGCTAAAAGGAGCCTGGCATCCCAGTTTCTCGACACAAAAGGCTGTCTTTACCCCAGTTTGAACAGGGCTTGCTGAAGCCACAACGCAGAGTACTAAACACTGTAAGATAACTGTGTGCCACTGGACCTCAGATGCAATGAGTCTAGCGGCATATTTATTTGTTGCAGAGGAGGCGCATAAATGCTTGTTGGGGACGTGCAGGTGAAGAACATAGTCAGCAGGACTCAAACCTGTGCGGGGAGAGCCCAATAATATTTTTTATACATTTTATATATCCGCAGTATCTCCACACAGTGCCATGCAAAATCTTTCAAGAAATGATGACAGAGAGAGCAAAAGCCTTGGAAGGCACAGTTATCAGCACAAAAGTGCAGTGAAGGAACCGTAGTCGGCAGGGTTTGATCCTGCGCGGGGAGACCCCAATGGATTTCGAGTCCATCGCCTTAACCTCTCGGCCACAACTACGTTCAGCAGCAGCCAGACAGCTCCCTTGACTCCAGGCAGGGAAGCAAGGATGCCACAAAGATTCAGAAACAAAAGCGAGCTGAAGGATGAGGTGGCTAAAAGGAGCCTGGCGTCTCCGATTATCGACACAAAAGGATGTAATGACCCCAATTTGAAAAGTGGTTGCTGCAGCCACAATACAGAGTAATAGCCCCTTTAAGATCACAGCATGCCACTGTGGGCCACTGCTGCAAAACGGTCCAGTGTCATATTTGTCTGTTGCAGAGGAGGCGCATGAATGCTTGTTGGGGAAATGCAGATGAAGAACATAGTCAGCAGGCCCCAAACCTGTGCGGGAAGATCCCAATGAATTTTTTTTACACATTTCATATAACCGCAGTATCTCCACACAGTGCCATGCAGTATCTTACAAGAAATGATGGCAGAGAGAGCAAAAGCCTTGGAAGGCACAGTTATCAGCACAAAAGTGCAGCAAAGGAACCGTAGTCGGCAGGGTTTGAACCTGCGCGGGGAGACCCCAATGGATTTCGAGTCCATTGCCTTAACCTCTCGGCCATGACTACATTTAGTGGCAGCCAGACAGCCCTCTTGGCTGGAGGCAGGGAAGCAAAGATGCCACAAAGATTGAGTCACAAAATCCAGCTGAAAGATGAAGTGGCTAAAAGGAGCCTGGCGTCCCAGTTTCTCGACACAAAAGGCTGTCATTACCCCAGTTTGAACAGGGCTTGCTGAAGCCACAACGCAAAGTACTAAACACTGTAAGATCACAGTGTGCCACTGGGCCTCAGATGCAAGGAGTCTAGCGGCATATTTATCCGTTACAGAGGAGGCGCATAAATGCTTGTTGGGGACGTGCAGGTGAAGAACATAGTCAGCAGGACTCAAACCTGTGCGGGGAGAGCCCAATAATATTTTTTATACATTTTATATATCCGCAGTATCTCCACACAGTGCCATGCAAAATCTTTCAAGAAATGATGACAGAGAGAGCTAAAGCCTTGGAAGGCACAGTTATCAGCACAAGAGTGCAGTGAAGGAACCGTAGTCGGCAGGGTTTGAACCTGCGCGGGGAGACCCCAATGGATTTCGAGTCCATCGCCTTAACCTCTCGGCCACAACTACGTTCAGCAGCAGCCAGACAGCTCCCTTGACTCCAGGCAGGGAAGCAAGGATGCCACAAAGATTCAGAAACAAAAGCAAGCTGAAGGATGAGGTGGCTAAAAGGAGCCTGGCGTCTCCGATTATCGACACAAAAGCATGTAATGACCCCAATTTGAAAAGTGGTTGCTGCAGCCACAATACAGAGTAATAGCCCCTTTAAGATCACAGCGTGCCACTGTGGGCCACTGCTGCAAAATGGTCCAGTGTCATATTTGTCTGTTGCAGAGGAGGCTCATGAATGCTTGTTGGGGAAATGCAGTTGAAGAACATAGTCAGCAGGCCCCAAACCTGTGCGAGAAGACCCCAATGAATTTTTTTTACACATTTCATATAACCGCAGTATCTCCACACAGTGCCATGCAGTATCTTACAAGAAATGATGGCAGAGAGAGACAAAAGCCTTGGAAGGCACAGTTATCAGCACAAAAGTGCAGCAAAGGAACCGTAGTCGGCAGGGTTTGAACCTGCGCGGGGAGACCCCAATGGATTTCGAGTCCATCGCCTTAACCTCTCAGACACAACTACATTTAATGGCAGCCAGGCAGCCCTCTTGGCTGGAGGCAGGGAAACAAAGATGCCACAAAGATTGAGTCACAAAATCCAGCTGAAAGATGAAGTGGCTAAAAGGAGCCTGGCATCCCAGTTTCTCGACACAAAAGGCTGTCTTTACCCCAGTTTGAACAGGGCTTGCTGAAGCCACAACGCAGAGTACTAAACACTGTAAGATCACAGTGTGCCACTGGGCCTCAGATGCAAGGAGTCTAGCAGCATATTTATCCGTTACAGAGGAGGCGCATAAATGCTTGTTGGGGACGTGCAGGTGAAGAACATAGTCAGCAGGACTCAAACCTGTGCGGGGAGAGCCCTATAATTTTTTTTTTACATTTTATATATCCGCAGTATCTCCACACAGTGCCATGCAAAATCTTTCAAGAAATGATGACAGAGAGAGCTAAAGCCTTGGTAGGCACAGTTATCAGCACAAAAGTGCAGTGAAGGAACCGTAGTCGGCAGGGTTTGAACCTGCGCAGGGAGACCCCAATGGATTTCGAGTCCATCGCCTTAACCTCTCGGCCACAACTACGTTCAGCAGCAGCCAGACAGCTCCCTTGACTCCAGACAGGGAAGCAAGGATGCCACAAAGATTCAGAAACAAAAGCAAGCTGAAGGATGAGGTGGCTAAAAGGAGCCTGGCGTCTCCGATTATCGACACAAAAGGATGTAATGACCCCAATTTGAAAAGTGGTTGCTGCAGCCACAATACAGAGTAATAGCCCCTTTAAGATCACAGCGTGCCACTGTGGGTCACTGCTGCAAAACGGTCCAGTATCATATTTGTCTGTTGCAGAGGAGGCGCATGAATGCTTTTTGGTGAAATGCAGATGAAGAACATAGTCAGCAGGCCCCAAACCTGTGCGGGAAGACCCCAATGAATTTTTTTTACACATTTCATATAACCACAGTATCTCCACACAATGCCATGCAGTATCTTACAAGAAATGATGGCAGAGGGAGCAAAAGCCTTGGAAGGCACAGTTATCAGCACAAAATTGCAGCGAAGGAACCATAGTCGACAGGGTTTGAACCTGCGCGGGGAGACCCCAATGGATTTCGAGTCCATCGCCTTAACCTCTCGGCCACGACTACATTTAGTGGCAGCCAGACAGCCCTCTTCGCTGGAGGCAGGGAAGCAAAGATGCCACAAAGATTGAGTCACAAAATCCAGCTGAATGATGTAGTGGCTAAAAGGAGCCTGGCGTCCCAGTTTTTCTCGACACAAAAGGCTGTCATTACCCCAGTTTGAACAGGGCTTGCTGAAGCCACAACGCAGAGTACTAAACACTGTAAGATAACTGTATGCCACTGGGCCTCAGATGCAATGAGTCTAGCGGCATATTTATTTGTTGCAGAGGAGGCGCATAAATGCTTGTTGGGGACGTGCAGGTGAAGAACATAGTCAGCAGGACTCAAACCTGTGCGGGGAGAGCCCAATAATATTTTTTATACATTTTATATATCCGCAGTATCTCCACAGTGCCATTCAAAATCTTTCAAGAAATGATGACAGAGAGAGCAAAAGCCTTGGAAGGCACAGTTATCAGCACAAAAGTGCAGTGAAGGAACCGTAGTCGGCAGGGTTTGATCCTGCGCGGGGAGACCCCAATGGATTTCGAGTCCATCGCCTTAACCTCTCGGCCACAACTACGTTCAGCAGCAGCCAGACAGCTCCCTTGACTCCAGGCAGGGAAGCAAGGATGCCACAAAGATTCAGAAACAAAAGCAAGCTGAAGGATGAGGTGGCTAAAAGGAGCCTGGCGTCTCCGATTATCGACACAAAAGGATGTAATGACCCCAATTTGAAAAGTGGTTGCTGCAGCCACAATACAGAGTAATAGCCCCTTTAAGATCACAGCGTGCCACTGTGGGCCACTGCTGCAAAACGGTCCAGTGTCATATTTGTCTGTTGCAGAGGAGGCTCATGAATGCTTGTTGGGGAAATGCAGATGAAGAACATAGTCAGCAGGCCCCAAACCTGTGCGAGAAGACCCCAATGAATTTTTTTTACACATTTCATATAACCGCAGTATCTCCACACAGTGCCATGCAGTATCTTACAAGAAATGATGGCAGAGAGAGACAAAAGCCTTGGAAGGCACAGTTATCAGCACAAAAGTGCAGCAATGGAACCGTAGTCGGCAGGGTTTGAACCTGCGCGGGGAGACCCCAATGGATTTCGAGTCCATCGCCTTAACCTCTCAGACACAACTACATTTAATGGCAGCCAGGCAGCCCTCTTGGCTGGAGGCAGGGAAACAAAGATGCCACAAAGATTGAGTCACAAAATCCAGCTGAAAGATGAAGTGGCTAAAAGGAGCCTGGCATCCCAGTTTCTCGACACAAAAGGCTGTCTTTACCCCAGTTTGAACAGGGCTTGCTGAAGCCACAACGCAGAGTACTAAACACTGTAAGATCACAGTGTGCCACTGGGCCTCAGATGCAAGGAGTCTAGCAGCATATTTATCCGTTACAGAGGAGGCGCATAAATGCTTGTTGGGGACGTGCAGGTGAAGAACATAGTCAGCAGGACTCAAACCTGTGCGGGGAGAGCCCTATAATTTTTTTTTTACATTTTATATATCCGCAGTATCTCCACACAGTGCCATGCAAAATCTTTCAAGAAATGATGACAGAGAGAGCTAAAGCCTTGGTAGGCACAGTTATCAGCACAAAAGTGCAGTGAAGGAACCGTAGTCGGCAGGGTTTGAACCTGCGCAGGGAGACCCCAATGGATTTCGAGTCCATCGCCTTAACCTCTCGGCCACAACTACGTTCAGCAGCAGCCAGACAGCTCCCTTGACTCCAGACAGGGAAGCAAGGATGCCACAAAGATTCAGAAACAAAAGCAAGCTGAAGGATGAGGTGGCTAAAAGGAGCCTGGCGTCTCCGATTATCGACACAAAAGGATGTAATGACCCCAATTTGAAAAGTGGTTGCTGCAGCCACAATACAGAGTAATAGCCCCTTTAAGATCACAGCGTGCCACTGTGGGTCACTGCTGCAAAACGGTCCAGTATCATATTTGTCTGTTGCAGAGGAGGCGCATGAATGCTTTTTGGTGAAATGCAGATGAAGAACATAGTCAGCAGGCCCCAAACCTGTGCGGGAAGACCCCAATGAATTTTTTTTACACATTTCATATAACCACAGTATCTCCACACAATGCCATGCAGTATCTTACAAGAAATGATGGCAGAGGGAGCAAAAGCCTTGGAAGGCACAGTTATCAGCACAAAATTGCAGCGAAGGAACCATAGTCGACAGGGTTTGAACCTGCGCGGGGAGACCCCAATGGATTTCGAGTCCATCGCCTTAACCTCTCGGCCACGACTACATTTAGAGGCAGCCAGACAGCCCTCTTCGCTGGAGGCAGGGAAGCAAAGATGCCACAAAGATTGAGTCACAAAATCCAGCTGAATGATGTAGTGGCTAAAAGGAGCCTGGCGTCCCAGTTTTTCTCGACACAAAAGGCTGTCATTACCCCAGTTTGAACAGGGCTTGCTGAAGCCACAACGCAGAGTACTAAACACTGTAAGATAACTGTGTGCCACTGGGCCTCAGATGCAATGAGTCTAGCGGCATATTTATTTGTTGCAGAGGAGGCGCATAAATGCTTGTTGGGGACGTGCAGGTGAAGAACATAGTCAGCAGGACTCAAACCTGTGCGGGGAGAGCCCAATAATATTTTTTATACATTTTATATATCCGCAGTATCTCCACAGTGCCATTCAAAATCTTTCAAGAAATGATGACAGAGAGAGCAAAAGCCTGGGAAGGCACAGTTATCAGCACAAAAGTGCAGTGAAGGAACCGTAGTCGGCAGGGTTTGATCCTGCGCGGGGAGACCCCAATGGATTTCGAGTCCATCGCCTTAACCTCTTGGCCACAACTACGTTCAGCAGCAGCCAGACAGCTCCCTTGACTCCAGGCAGGGAAGCAAGGATGCCACAAAGATTCAGAAACAAAAGCAAGCTGAAGGATGAGGTGGCTAAAAGGAGCCTGGCGTCTCCGATTATCGACACAAAAGGATGTAATGACCCCAATTTGAAAAGTGGTTGCTGCAGCCACAATACAGAGTAATAGCCCCTTTAAGATCACAGCGTGCCACTGTGGGCCACTGCTGCAAAACGGTCCAGTGTCATATTTGTCTGTTGCAGAGGAGGCGCATGAATGCTTGTTGGGGAAATGCAGATGAAGAACATAGTCAGCAGGCCCCAAACCTGTGCGGGAAGACCCCAATGAATTTTTTTTACACATTTCATATAACCGCAGTATCTCCACACAGTGCCATGCAGTATCTTACAAGAAATGATGGCAGAGAGAGAGAAAAGCCTTGGAAGGCACAGTTATCAGCACAAAAGTGCAGCAAAGGAACCATAGTCTGCAGGGTTTGAACCTGCGCGGGGAGACCCCAATGGATTTCGAGCCCATTGCCTTAACCTCTCGGCCATGACTACATTTAGTGGCAGCCAGACAGCGCTCTTGGCTGGAGGCAGGGAAGCAAAGATGCCACAAAGATTGAGTCACAAAATCCAGCTGAAAGATGAAGTGGCTAAAAGGAGCCTGGCGTACCAGTTTCTCGACACAAAAGGCTGTCATTACCCCAGTTTGAACAGGGCTTGCTGAAGCCACAACGCAGAGTACTAAACACTGTAAGATCACAGTGTGCCACTGGGCCTCAGATGCAAGGAGTCTAGCGGCATATTTATCCGTTACAGAGGAGGCGCATAAATGCTTGTTGGGGACGTGCAGGTGAAGAACATAGTCAGCAGGACTCAAACCTGTGCAGGGAGAGCCAAATAATATTTTTTATACATTTTATATATCAGCAGTATCTCCACACAGTGCCATGCAAAATCTTTCAAGAAATGATGACAGAGAGAGCTAAAGCCTTGGAAGGCACAGTTATCAGCACAAAAGTGTAGTGAAGGAACCGTAGTCGGCAGGGTTTGAACCTGCGCGGGGAGACCCCAATGGATTTCGAGTCCATTGCCTTAACCTCTCGGCCATGACTACATTTAGTGACAGCCAGACAGCCCTCTTGGCTGGAGGCAGGGAAGCAAAGATGCCACAAAGATTGAGTCACAAAATCCAGCTGAAAGATGAAGTGGCTAAAAGGAGCCTGGTGTCCCAGTTTCTCGACACAAAAGGCTGTCATTACCCCAGTTTGAACAGGGCTTGCTGAAGCCACAACGCAGAGTACTAAACACTGTAAGATCACAGTGTGCCACTGGGCCTCAGATGCAAGGAGTCTAGCGGCATATTTATCCGTTACAGAGGAGGCGCATAAATGCTTGTTGGGGACTTGCAGGTGAAGAACATAGTCAGCAGGACTCAAACCTGTGCGGGGAGAGCCCAATAATATTTTTTATACATTTTATATATCCGCAGTATCTCCACACAGTGCCATGCAAAATCTTTCAAGAAATGATGACAGAGAGAGCTAAAGCCTTGGAAGGCACAGTTATCAGCACAAGAGTGCAGTGAAGGAACCGTAGTCGGCAGGGTTTGAACCTGCGCGGGGAGACCCCAATGGATTTCGAGTCCATTGCCTTAACCTCTCGGCCACAACTACGTTCAGCAGCAGCCAGACAGCTCCCTTGACTCCAGGCAGGGAAGCAAGGATGCCACAAAGATTCAGAAACAAAAGCAAGCTGAAGGATGAGGTGGCTAAAAGGAGCCTGGCAACTACGATTATCGACACAAAGGATGTAATGACCCCGATTTGAAAAGTGGTTGCTGCAGCCACAATACAGAGTAATAACCCCTTTAAGATCACAGCGTGCCACTGTGGGCCACTGCTGCAAAGCGGTCCAGTGTCATATTTGTCTGTTGCAGAGGAGGCTCATGAATGCTTGTTGGGGAAATGCAGATGAAGAACATAGTCAGCAGGCCCCAAACCTGTGCGGGAAGACCCCAATGAATTTTTTTTACACATTTCATATAACCCCAGTATCTCCACACAGTGCCATGCAGTATCTAACAAGAAATGATGGCAGAGAGAGCAAAAGCCTTGGAAGGCACAGTTATCAGCACAAAAGTGCAGCGAAGGAACCATAGTCGGCAGGGTTTGAACCTGCGCGGGGAGAACCCAGACAGCTCCCTTGACTGCAGGCAGGGAAGCTAGGATGCCACAAAGATTCAGAAACAAAAGCAAGCTGAAGGATGAGGTGGCTAAAAGGAGCCTGGCATCTCCGATTATCGACACAAAAGGATGTAATGACCCCAATTTGAAAAGTGGTTGCTGCAGCCACAATACAGAGTAATAACCCCTTTAAGATCACAGCGTGCCACTGTGGGCCACTGCTGCAAAACGGTCCAGTGTCATATTCGTCTGTTGCAGAGGAGGCGCATGAATGCTTGTTGGGGAAATGCAGGTGAAGAACATAGTCAGCAGGCCCCAAACCTGTGCGGGAAGACCCCAATGAATTTTTTTTACACATTTCATATAACCGCAGTATCTCCACACAGTGCCATGCAGTATCTTACAAGAAATGATGGCAGAGAGAGAGAAAAGCCTTAGAAGGCACAGTTATCAGCACAAGAGTGCAGCAAAGGAACCGTAATCAGCAGGGTTTGAAACTGCGCAGGGAGACCCCAATGGATTTCGAGTCCATCGGCTTAACCTCTCGGCCATGACTACATTTAGTGGCAGCCAGACAGCCCTCTTGGCTGGAGCCAGGGAAGCAAAGATGCCACAAAGATTGAGTCACAAAATCCAGCTGAAAGATGAAGTGGCTAAAAGGAGCCTGGCGTCCCAGTTTCTCGACACAAAAGGCTGTCATTACCCCAGTTTGAACAGGGCTTGCTGAAGCCACAACGCAGAGTACTAAACACTGTAAGATCACAGTGTGCCACTGGGCCTCAGATGCAAGGAGTCTAGCGGCATATTTATCCGTTACAGAGGAGGCGCATAAATGCTTGTTGGGGATGTGCAGGTGAAGAACATAGTTAGCAGGACTCAAACCTGTGCGGGGAGAGCCCAATAATATTTTTTATACATTTTATATATCCGCAGTATCTCCACACAGTGCCATGCAAAATCTTTCAAGAAATGATGACAGAGAGAGCTAAAGCCTTGGAAGGCACAGTTATCAGCACAAAAGTGCAGTGAAGGAACCGTAGTCGGCAGGGTTTGAACCTGCCGAGATCCCAATGGATTTCGAGTCCATCGCCTTAACCTCTCGGCCACAACTACGTTCAGCAGCAGCCAGACAGCTCCCTTGACTCCAGGCAGGGAAGCAAGGATGCCACAAAGATTCAGAAACAAAAGCAAGCTGAAGGATGAGGTGGCTGAAAAGGAGCCTGGCGTCTCCGATTATCGACACAAAAGGATGTAATGACCCCAATTTGAAAAGTGGTTGCTGCAGCCACAATAAAGAGTAATAGCCCCTTTAAGATAACAGCGTGCCACTGTGGGCCACTGCTGCAAAACGGTCCAGTGTCATATTTGTCTGTTGCAGAGGAGGCGCATGAATGCTTGTTGGGGAAATGCAGATGAAGAACATAGTCAGCAGGCCCCAAACCTGTGCGGGAAGACCCCAATGAATTTTTTTTACACATTTCATATAACCACAGTATCTCCACACAGTGCCATGCAGTATCTTACAAGAAATGATGGCAGAGAGCAAAAGCCTTGGAAGGCACAGTTATCAGCACAAAAGTGCAGCGAAGGAACCGTAGTCGGCAGGGTTTGAACCTGCGCGGGCAGACCCCAATGGATTTCGAGTCCATCGCCTTAACCTCTCGGCAACGACTACATTTAGTTGCAGCCAGACAGCCCTCTTGGATGGAGGCAGGGAAGCAAAGATGCCACAAAGATTGAGTCACAAAATCCAGCTGAATGATGTAGTGGCTAAAAGGAGCCTGGCGTCCCAGTTTTTCTCGACACAAAAGGCTGTCATTACCCCAGTTTGAACAGGGCTTGCTGAAGCCACAACGCAGAGTACTAAACACTGTAAGATAACTGTGTGCCACTGGGCCTCAGATGCAAGGAGTCTAGCGGCATATTTATTCGTTGCAGAGGAGGTGCATAAATGCTTGTTGTGGACGTGCAGGTGAAGAACGTAGTCAGCAGGACTCAAACCTGTGCGAGGAGACCCCAATAATTTTTTAATACATTTTATATAACCGCAGTATCTCCACACAGTGCCATGCAGAATCTTTCAAGAAATGACAACAGAGAGAGCAAAAGCTTTGGAAGGGACAGTTATCAGCACAAAAGTGCAGTGAAGAAACCGTAGTCTGCAGGGTTTGAACCAGCACGGGGAGTCCCCAATGGATTTCAAGTCCATCGCCTTAACCTCTCGGCCACAACTACGTTTAGTGGCAGACAGACAGCTCCCTTGATTGAAGGCAGGGAAGCAAGGATGCCACAGAGATTCAGAAACAAAGGCAAGCTGAAGGATGAGGTGGCTAAAAGGAGCCTGGCATCTCAGATTATCGACACAAAGGATGTAATGACCCCGATTTTAAAAGTGGTTGCTGCAGCCACAATACAGAGTAATAACCCCTTTAAGATCACAGCGTGCCACTATGGGCCACTGTGTCATATTTGTCTGTTGCAGAGGAGGTGCATAAATGCTTGTTGGGGAGATGCAGGTGAAGAACATAGTCAGCAGGCCCCAAACCTGTGCGGGAAGACCCCAATGAATTTTTTTTATACATTTTATATATCCGCAGTATCTCCATTCAGTGCCATGCAAAATCTTTCAAGAAATGATGACAGAGAGAGCAAAAGCCTTGGTAGGCACAGTTATCAGCACAAAAGTGCAGTGAAGGAACCGTAGTCGGCAGGGTTTGAACCTGCGCGGGGAGACCCCAATGGATTTCAAGTCCATCACCTTAACCTCTCAGCCACGACTACGCTTAGTGGCAGTCAAACAGCCCTCTTGGCTGGAGGCAGGGAAGCAAAGATGTCACCAAGATTGAGTCACAAAATCCAGCTGAAGGATGAAGTGGCTGAAAGGAGCCTGGCGTCCCAGTTTCTCGACACAAATGGCTGTCATTACACACATTTTTACACATTTTATATAACCGCAGTATCTCCACACATTGCCATGCAGAAGCTTACAAGAAATGACAGCAGAAAGATCAAAAGCCTTGGAAGGCACAGTTATCAGCTCAAAAGGGCAGTGAAGGAACCGGAGTCGACAGGTTTTGAACCTGCACAGGGAGACCCCAATGAATTTCAAGTCCATCGCCTTAACCTCTTGGCCACAACTATGCTCAGCAGTCAAACAGCTCTCTTGGCTGCAGGCAGTGAAGCAAGGATGCCAAAAAAATTCAGACACAAAAGCCAGCTGAAGGATGAGGTGGCTAAAAGAAGCCAGGCATCCCTGATGCTCGACACCAAAGGCTGACATGACCCCGATTTGAACAGTGTTTGCTGCAGCCATAATGCAGAATACTAACCCCTATAAGATCACAGCGTGCTACAGGGCCACTGCTGCAAAAAGGTCCAGCAGCATATTTGTACATTGCAGAGGAGGCGCATTAAATGCTTGTTGGGGACGTACAGGTGAACAACATAGTCAGCAGGACTCAAACCTGTGCAGGGAGGTCCCCTATGGATTTTTCATACCTTTCATATAACAGCAGTATGCCCACAAACTGCCGAGCAGAAGCCTACAAGAAATTACGGCAGAGAGAGCAAAATGTCTTTGATGGCACAATTAACAGAGCAGTGAAGAAAACATAGTCAGCAGGGTTTGAACCTGCGCAGGGAGACCCCAATGGCTTTTGAGACCATTTCCTTAACCTCTCAGCCAGGACTACACTTAACAGCAGCAAACAGCTCTCTTGACTGCAGGCAGGGAAGCAAGGATGCCACCAAGATTGAGAGACAAAATCCAGCTGAAGGATGAGGTGGCTAAAAGGAGCTTGGCGTCCCAGTTTCCCGATGCAATAGGTTGCTATTATGTGAATTCGAACAGGGGTTGCTGCAGCCAAAACGCAGAGTACTAACCACTATAAGATCACAGCGTGCCACTGCTACAAAATGGTCCAGTGGCATATTTGCCATTGCAGAGGAGCCTGGCGTCCCAGCTCTTGTCACAAAAGGCTGCCATGACCCTGATTTGAACAGTGGTTGCTACAGCCACAACACAGAGTACTAAACCCTTCAAGCTCACAGCGTGCCACTGGGCCACTGCTATAAAATGGACCAGCGGCATATTTGTTATTTACAGAGGAGGCGCATACATGCTTGTTAGGGGTGTGCAGGTGAACAACATAGTCAGCAGGACTCAAACCTGTGTGGGGAGGCTACAGTGGATTTTTTTATACCTTTTATATAACCACAGTATCTCCACAAACTGCCATGCAGAATCTTACAAGAAATTATGGCAAAGATGAAGAAATGACTTGGAAGGCACAGTTATAAGCACAAAACGTCAGTGAAGGAACCGTATTCGGCAGGGTTTGATGCTGCGCGGGGAGACCCCAATGGATTTCAAGTCCATCGCCTTAACCTGTTGACCACAACTATGCTTAGCAACAGCCAGACAGCTCTCTTGGCTGGAGGCAGGGAAGCAAGGATGCCACTAAGATTGAGACAAAAATCCAGCTGAAGTATGAAGTGGCTAAAAGGAGCCTGGCGTCCCAGTTTTCTCGACACAAAAGGCTGTCATTACCCCTATTTGAGCAGGGGTTGCTGAAGCCACAACGCAGAGTACTAAACACTGTAAGATCACAGTGTGCCACTGGGCCTCAGATGCAAAGCAGTCTAGCGGCATATTTATCCGTTACAGAGGAGGCGCATAAATGCTTGTTGGGGACGTGCAGGTGAACAACGTAGTCAGCAGGACTCAAACCTGTGTGGGGAGAACCTTATGTATTTTTTATACCTTTCATATAACAGCATATCTCCACAAACTGCAGAAGCCTACAAGAAATGATGACAGAGAGAGCAAAATGTCTTGGATGCCACAATTAACAGCAGTGAAGGAAACATAGTCGGCAGGGTTTGAACCTGCGCAGGGAGACCCCAATGGATTGATGAGGTGTCTAAAAGGAGCCTGGCGTCCCAGTTTCCTCGATGCAAAAGGATATCATTAGCCAGATTTGAACAAGTGTTGTTGCAGTTTCAGCACAGAGTATTAACCACTATGCGATCACATCTTGCCACCAGTCCACAGATCCAAAACGGTCCAGCGGCATATTTGTCCATTGCAGAGGAGGAGCATAAATGCTTGTTAGGGATGTGTAGGTGAACAAATTATTCAGCAGGACTCAAACCTGTGCGGGGAGACCCCAATGGATTTTTTATATAATATATAACTTTTATATAATCTTTTATATAACTGCAGTATCTCCACAAACTGCCATGCAGAATCTTACAAGAAATTACGGCAGAGAGAGCAAAGGCCCTGGAAGGCACAGTTATCAGCACAAAAGGGCAGTGAAAGAACGGTAGTCGGCAGGATTTTAATCTGTGCGGGGAGACACCAATGGATTTCAAGGCCATCACCTTAACCTCTCAGCCACAACTTTGCTCAGCCGCAGCTAGCAAGCTTTATTGGCTGGGGGCAGGGAAGCAAGGATGCCACCAAGCTTCAGACACAAAATTGAGTTGAGGATGAGGTGACTAAAAGGAGCCTGGCGTCCCTGTTTCTCGTCGCAAAAGGCTGCCATTACCTGGATTTGAACAGGGTTTGCTCAGAAAGTGCAATCAAAATGGCATACTTCCCTACTATATAGTAGGCAAAATTCTGAAGGCAAGCGAGTAAGTATATTTGAATCCTCAGTATTCATTACAGAGTAGGAGAAAATTGCACTAAATCTTGTGAGATTAGGACATACGTATACTTAATTTGCATTCTAATATGCCTACTTACCTGCTATATAGTAGGAGAAAACAGTACGTGAACAGATTAATATGTCCAAAACCATAGTATTCATAAAAGTGTAGCCAAGAAATCCTTGGGGTTCCGGAAGCCCATGGGAGAGGATACCTCACCAGTGGACGTCATGGAGAACAACGACAAGGGTATACACAAATTTGAGTATTACAAACCAAAAACACGGTTCCTCGTGTTAAAATCATATTTGTTGAGCTACTGTATAGTAAACTGTTGATTTGCTTAAGGTGTAAGACGCTAGACAGTAACGTTACAGTATATTTGTTATTTTTCCTGTAAAAACACATTTTATTATGTATAAGCGAACAACGGAACTCCACTAAGCACAAGTACGTCTCCAATGTGCATTCACATAAACCTTGTACATCTTAAAGATGATTACATTTCTATTTAATATGTGAAAGGATTTTTTTTATATAATATTTGCAGATGAGCACATTATAACATGAACAGACATCTGAGTGTGTGATGTATGTGTGCTATAATGTAGAATTCACTGTTGTATTCTACAACAGTGACACTGCAGTCAACACTGCTTTAAATTAATGTAAGTAATGTACATAAATCTACATAGAGTAACTAAACATAATTTATATATTCAATTTGTCCATTAGGACTATTGATAAATTGAGGAACATTTGTGTTTGATAAAAAGTGAGTTAATATATCAGCAACTAGCTCAAATTAACTGTAGTACTGAACAGAAAAATCACAGAGGTAACTGGATGTTACAGGGACAGATGAGACACACAGTTTGTTGCTGTGTCAGAGTCAGATTTACCAAGTAAAAAAAAAAAAAAGTTAATTTGATCGAAATATTTGAGAACATCCATAGAAAAAATGTTATGCAAAATATCAAACACTGATGTTCTGCTGCTTTAAAAAACTGCAACAACAACTGCAAAACAATAACGGTGGAGTTGCTGATACAATGATGATCCCTGTGATAAGTACATGAACACATACTTGTGTGCTATAGCTGACAATTAACTACAAAGATTAGATGAGATGAATAGATGAGTAAGAATCAGGTTTTTATTTACTTTACTATTGCACATTATGAAATGAGTTATGAAATAAGTTCACAATACTAACATTGTCTGAATGCTAGTTTTTAAACTCGAACTGTTTGAAGCAATTGGAGCTGAGTTAATTTCCATGGTAGATTTATGGTAAAACAACTACACAATACAGAATGTTAGAGCAACACTGAATCAGTGAAGTTAATGAGATAATATTCAAGTTTATTATTATTTTTTTCAAGTTTATTTGTATAGCGCTTTGTTACAATACAAATCGTTACAAAGCAACTTTACGTTACTAAACAACTTTTGTTTCTACGATATTTTGTAGTAGCTTATAAGTGGTGACTGTCAGTTTGTGCACGTATGACAGGATTTTTTGAAAAATTAATACAAGACGTAGTCAGCCTTTTAATAATATAATAATTATTATATGATCCAGTCACACTTGTAGCAATATTTGTTAGTTCTGTTTGTTGATTTAGGGTTAGCATCATCGGGGGTCCTCTGAACTAATGTTGTGTGATTAATTAATAAATGATTGAGCATTAGTGATGAACACCTGCTATTAACAAGCAGAATCCCAGTAGGAAAGACAAACACACACAAGAACTGACTTCAGCCACAGCTTTAGATTAAATCTCTCAAGATCTGATTAAACAACTCATAAAACAGCTTCACATTACTAACCAAAGTGACTTTATTTCTGTCATATGTCTACAGAAGGTCTTATTGAGAGTTACAGATGTTTAGATGTTTTTTTTGTCTCACTATGATGGAAATCAGTGTTTACTTTAGTTGAGGTCTTGAACACCATGACCTTTTAATTTTCTTTTTTTTTTTTTTTGTCTGCAGTATCAATGTGGTTTTTAAATGTTTTTGTTACAGCAAAAAAGGAACAAAAGAAAAACAATGGTACTGTTGTTTAAAGATTGATAAGAACAAGCATTCTTTAATTTAGAGTCACTAATTTTATCCAGTGTCTTACTGAATGTTGATAATAGAGCAGAAGAACAAGCAGTGCTGAGCCGTCAGTAATAACAGATCATTAAAAAGACATCACCCTTTAAGACAATAACAAGAAATCAAGACACATCAAGAATCAGTGTATGAATCTCAACAATGGTGACAATCCACAAAATAAATAAACAGATACGTTCTGGACATCACTAAACATGCTACTAAAACGCAAGACAGAAGCACAAATACAAGCACATAGTAAGAATTCAAGAAAATAAGTGGACAATTCACAGGCATAATTTATTCATGCTGCAATGCATGCTGGGAGTCATGGATGAGTTTTGCCCTTTGCTGGTACCCAGCATGCATTGCATCATTGTTGAGATTCATATGCTGATTGTTGATGTGTCTCTTTAAGTGTCAATGGCATGGTAGATCAAAATGTTTTAAACCAATTTTTTTTTATTATTATTCTTTAATTTCTGGTTGTTACATATTTGATATTATACTACAAATCACAAGAAAAAAAAACATTGAAAACTAAACAAATATCATAATCTAAATCGCTGTAACTCTCATTAAGATCTTCTGTAGACATCTGCCAGAAATAAAGTCAGTCTGGTTAGTAATGTGTGAAGCTGGTAAAGCTGTTTGTTGATTGTTTAAATCTTCAGTTGTTTTAATCTAAGGCTGTGGCTGAAGTCAGTTGTAGTTCCTGTGTGTGTCTTGTTTCTCTTTTCTTCAGTGATTCTGCTTGTTAACAGCAGCTGTTCATCAGTGACTGAATTCACTCATTAGTGTTCAT
Source organism: Carassius carassius (assembly GCF_963082965.1). NCBI lineage: Eukaryota > Metazoa > Chordata > Actinopteri > Cypriniformes > Cyprinidae > Carassius > Carassius carassius. Next base: position 28,861,521 of record NC_081781.1, on the reverse strand, counting down.
TCTCCCTGTCAGGTGGACTATATTAGTAAACTCATGTAGGGAATAGTGAACGAGGGAGTAGGGTGTGATTTGAGACACAGTCTCTGAGTGTCGACTTTGAACACTGTTAATTAACGATATATAGTCATCGAAAATGACGAATATTACACAGAATGCACTGTTTTAATGGAAAACAGCATGTTACTGTTTTTACAGCGATTTTTAACAGTGTATGAAATATTGAGCTTAAATCTTTCCAAAACATGCTTAGCAGGATAAATCATATATGAAGTATTTTTTGTAAGACACTTCCTTAATTTTGTTATTAATACAAAACTTATTTGGCATACCCAAGACATATTACCAAATAAAGAAAACCAATGAAGAAGTTTTCGTAGATGAATTAAACCTTTCGCTCATATCTTTTAAGTCAATGGTTCTCAGTTCCAGTCCTCACGTCCCCTGCTTTGCACATTTTCTATGTTTCTCTTATTACTTCAGACGTTTCCCAGCAAGCAATTTTTGGTTTAAAAGACATCTAATAGCCGTCTAAACACAGCCCAGACGTCTAGGCTAAAACAAGGCTGAATTTGGGCTATCAGTAAAAAGTTAATAGATGTCTAATCATAACCTAAGAAAAGCCTAGTCATCAAATAGACCGCTATTAAAAGACTACATGTATAGGTGTTATAGATGGTGTCTAGGCTAAAACAAGGCTGAATTTGGGCTGTCAGTGAAAATCCAATAGACGTCTAACCATAATCATCAAATAGACATATTATGAATGCCTACATAATAGATAACAAAACAATACCTAAAATATTTTTTGTTAACTAAATATAACGTTCTTCTCAAAGATAACAATTAAAACAAACAAATGAAATATAAAGCTTTTATTAATAGAAGCAAAAAAATGTATAATGAAGACTAAATACAAAATGAAAAACATAAGAAATAATATATTTGTGACAATAACAAAATATAAACAACGTAATTATATATATATATAAAGTAAGATTTTAACTTGTAATAAAAAACAGGACAACCAATATTCGGACAACATGGAAAAATATTAAATCCAATACAGATCACGAGACAAACTATCAAGAGTGAAGTGATTCACTGTTATTTTTATTTCTATAACCCCCCCCCCCCACGCTCTTCCTGGTGCTTGTTTAAAATGCTCCCCGATGCCATTACTCAAGTCTAATTCAGTTGCCGTTGGGAAGTTGGTCATCACGGCATCTGCTAGGAAAGAAAAAAATAAGCACTATAAAAGGCTTTTTGGACATCATGTTTTACTTTAATTACATTAATTGTGACGGAGTGTCTTTCTATTTTTCTTTGATGATAGGGCTCAGGTGCGTTAACAGAGAGAGACATGCAAAATATGCAGAGCTGGGGGGAGCGAGGACTGGAATTGAGAACCACTGTTTTAAGTTGTTACGCTTATTATAATGTCCTAAGTCACATTATAATGTCATCATGGCAGATTAAATCCGGATCACAGGTCCAAGTTTGGTGACCCCTGATCTACACCAAACAATGACGGACAAATGTACAAATGAAACACAGTGGTATATACTGTATACTGTATACTTGTACCTGTTTTGTTTTGCACAGTATTACACTGTGGATATGTGCTTTGTAAACTAAATGGATGGATGATCCAGCTGTGGGCTCCATCTTCTGGCGAGACGGGGCAATTTATTCAAATAGTGCCCTTTTTGAGGGTATGGGGGCAATTTCGAATACTATGGAAAGAATTTCCGGACTATTTTCAAATGGAATTGCAAACGCAAATGAAAATACAATTTGGAATTCCATTTGAAAATAGTCCGGAAAATCCTTCCATAGCATACAGCCAGGGAAATAGGAAAAGGACACAGAAAGCAAACCTGGAAACAATGGGGAACAAAATGCATTTAAAAATAAATGTTTAACACAGTACCAAAATAGGGGAACAAAGACACCCTGATTATCATAAGAGCCTGATTCCTCTCCTTCGAAATCAGATTTGTTAGCAGGTGGACTGCCCAGACTCTGACCTTTGTCTGTTTGACCATTATCCTGTCTCCTCCTAGTCCAGAACTGGTGCGTACTGTGTTTATTATTGTGCTTCAGTAAACTAGAGTTAAGCATTCTTATGCTTTTGGGTCTTTCTTTGCAAAGACTGGACACCTCCCTTCAGCATAAGATGCTGAGCTCCAGCCTCCACACAATCCTAGTGAAGTGGTATAGAAGATGTATGGACAATTCAGAAACTGCTGTACATAATGCATAGTACTCACAGCAATACGTATAGGCTTATTACAAGTAACACTACTTTTAATTACTTATTATTTATTACCTATCGGGGAGACAGGCTACATCTTTGGGTGTGGCTCATAATTGGCCTATATTTTGTGAATGCAAATCTTGAAACACAGTGACGTTTTGGGGAAGCACGACAAATTTGATACAGTTTTGTCAATAGGAATTATAAAAAGGCAGTAGTACTAATGTTGAAATTCACAGTAAATCTCTTAAATTACAATCTGCATCATTAGGGGTGTAGAACACAGCCCTGTGCCCAAAAATCTGTTGCTCCATCACAAAATATTCCTGCTCCATCCAGCCCTGCAGAGTTCAGCTACAAGTCTAATCAACCGGATGTACTGTACAGTTACATTGACTGACTTCAATATATATATATATATATATATATATCAGCTTGTAAACAAATCTGTGATCTCCAAAATAATTTTAGTTAAATGAATGATATTAGAAACATTAAAAAATATATAAAAAATATTAAAAACTTTTATTTATTGTATGTTTTATTGTTGTATTGTTGTCCAATTAAAACAAAGAGATAATTTAATTTGTCTTTTATTTGTCATATTTATCATAATGCATACTTCTATAAAGAGACATTTTTAGACTCATATTTGAGTGTCACCTAGCCACTGATGCTTGGACCCCAATAATCTGCTTGCGGCTATATTTCACCGTATATTTCATTATACTCAAGAAGATATATGATTATGTAAGTCAGTGCAGTGGTGTTTGTGTTGAGCCACAGAGAGCCGCCTACAGGGACTAACAGGCTTCGCAGCATAACGCTGCATTAACCGCTGCGCTCCTTTCAGTTCAGTTGGCCGTGAAAACGACAGGTGCAGGTGCTTTGTGTTGTTCTTCCAAAATGCGCAAAACGTTGATTCTTTTATCGTAAACTAATACTTTGAATCTCGAATGTGATGTGAGAAATAGAGTGCCACTGTTTCCATCTTGACAAATGAGTGTTTACAGCGTCATCATGTCGCATCACATCCAGCGAGCGCTCATCTGTTCTCTTCTTCTCTGTTTGACGACGACGGGCATGACGCGCTCCTCTTCAACATCCGACCTCAAATCCAAAATATCTGGCGTGGAGGAACTGCTGGAGGAGTTCCGTAAGCAGCTACAGCAGGATGAGTCGGACTCGAGGGTGGATGAGGAGAATGGAGACCGCTGTATCAGTGGCTTCAGGGCGGCGGAGGAGCGCATCATCCGCGCCAGCGCGTCCATCGAGCAGGGCGCCGCGTTCTTGTCCGCGCCGCAGAGGGTGTTCAGCTGGAGGGACTGCGCGCACGCCTGCTGCTCTCACCCGCACTGCACATCCGCCATCATCCAGGAGGACCTCAAGGCGCCCGATGACAGTTTGCGCTGTTATCTCTTCAACTGCACGTACAGGGGCAGGGATGTGTGCTCGTTTTCCTTCCAGCCGGGATTCAGCACCTACAGTCGGGTGGACAACAGCAGCTCTAGACCCCACGAGCCCGGCCTTGACTCTGCTGCCACTGACAGCCCAAGCACTTCAGCCACGAGACCCTCATATGGGATCGATGAGGGTGGGTTTCTCCGATTAATCACGGGCTTTCACAATAGAGACGGAAAAATGTTGGTTTGTTGTTGTTTGGTATCGAATGCAAACAACCTATTGATCATGAGCCCAACATTCAATCTAGCTGAGGAAAGACGTCTTCCACTAATGTAATTTAATGTTGTGTTAAGAGAGAGAGAGAGAGAGAGAGAGAGAGAGAGAGAGAGAGAGAGAGAGAGAGAGAGAGAGAGAGAGAGAGAGAGAGAGAGAGAGAGAGAGAGAGAGAGAGAGAGAGAGAGAGAGAGAGAGAGAGAGAGAATAATAATAATAAAAAAAACTCATTACTGAAGTACAAATTGCAGTCACAATTCTGTAGTAATGGTACGATTTACTCCGAAGAGATGACATTTTTTTGTGTGTGACATAAAAATATTTTTTAGAATAATTGTGCATAATAGGTTAAGCAAAACATATTATTTTTTCCTTTTTTCTGGGGACATTTTAACTGCAGGGAGACATGCATTATGGTACAGTATAAATATTTTGAGTGTCCCTTATTTAGTCCCTTAATTCCTAAAAAAAAAAGATTTTGTCCCTTATTTTCCATTTCTACATCAAAACGAAAGCTCTATAAAAATACAATGAATTATTATGAGGCTGTAGAGAACAGGGCACTTGTGTTGACTTATATAATGAGGTTTTAATTACATAGTTTTAATATAATCAGTCATGAACAAAAGTGGGCCGGTCTTTAAAACTTTATAATAATGTTCAGTTGTAAGTCATTTATAAGTGATTAGTTATGACAGATTTGTTAATCGTTAGCATATTACTTAATTATCATTTGTGAACATATAGTAAATTGAGATAAAGAGATAACAAGAGATAAAAATATTAACATATCACCTTAATTGTCATTATTTGGAAGTGTAACAGCAGAGTTGGTGACTTTAGATGACTTTGAATCTAGCAGATAGTATTTTTGATTTCATATAGTCCTTAGAGAAAAACTTTAAAGTGATAGTTCACCTGAAAATCTAAAATGCGTCATCATTTTCTGAAGTAAACAGTTGCTGGTAGCCTTAGACTTGCATAGTTGTTTTCTTTTTCTTTTTTTCTTCGCACTAGCAGCTGATTGGTTAACCAACATTCTTTAATACATATTATTTTGTGTTCAACAGAAGAAATAAACTCATACTGGTTTGAAACACCTTTAGGGTGAATACAAGATGACATATTTAGTTTTATTTATTATTAGTATTATAATTATTATTATTTTTTACTACTGTTAAGTTATACTGAAGCTCAAGAAACTCCACTTCCTGCCTCCAAAGTTTGTATTGTCACAAAAGAAGTTGACCTTGACCTGCGTGTTTGGGTTTGACAGCTCTGGATGAGCCGCCTCGCAGTGATGCGGGACAGGACTTGGTGGTTCAGCTGCCGACAGACTGGGCTGTGCTAGACGGCAGAGACAGCACCGATGATCATGACATCATTCATTACGAGTGGGCTCTTGTGAAAGGAGATCCTGCCGTTAAAATGAAGGTAAACTCTCTCAAAGTTTAACACTGTGACATTGCTTTGTTTGAGCAACCTGAACAGCTGGACGAAGCCACATTGGCTCAACCAATAGAAGTCTGGGGAGTGTTTGAACAAGGATTGCTGTACTGTTGGGATTTTTAATACAGGTGCATCTCAATAAATTAGAATGTTGTGGAAAAGTTCATATATTTCAGTAATTCAACTCAAATTGTGAAACTTGTGTATTAAATAAATAAAAGTAAATTGGTGGGTTTTTATTAAATGTGAGTCAAAATCATCACAATTAAAAGAACTAAAGACTTAAACTACTTCAGTCTGTGTGCACTGAATTTATTTAATACACAAGTTTCACAATTTGAGTTGAATTACTGAAATATATGAACTTTTGAAATATTACTGAAATATATGAGCCAGTTAGGCTGTTCGGTTTATTCATTTTATGGTTGTGTCAGTTACATTGCAGTGCACTACTGCAGAGACTGCAAAATATAGGCTTGAGTAATATCATGACCAAAATATTCATACCATATGTAGCATCCTTTACCAGATTTCTTCATTGTAATAAATAATATCTGTGACCCGATATTTTACTCAAGTTTAGTCAAGATAGATAAGAAACTCATGGTACTGTCCAGTTAAAATGATGGCGTGAAAACCATTTCAGAAAAGGCTAATGAGCCATTATCATTTTGCATTTAAATTGTACTGCATATTTCAGTAGCTTTGAGTGGACCAGTAATTACAGAGACTTCAGAGGGTCAGAGAGACATAACTGAGTAACATGTGAAGTTCACTGGTCTTGATGGTGCTGTGTGATGTGTGCAGGTGACTCACCCAGGCCTGCTGAAACTCAGTGGTCTTAGAGAAGGCATTTACACCTTTGAGCTGACCGTCACCGACACGGCGGGACAGAAGAGATCTGACAATGTGTCTGTCAGTGTGCTCGCCCCTGCTCCAAACGCAGAAGGTCAGAAATGACTTGTCTCTAAACCTTCCTTGTCTTTTTTTTTTTTTTTTTTTTAAATGGTCACATCTAAGCATGGATGATTAGTATTTGGTGTGTGTGTGTGAGAGAGAGAGAGAGAGAGAGAGCTTGCATGTTAGGAATATGAAAACCTACATATTTTCAATATCAGCTAGCTGGTGGGTTGTCTGAGAGACGACTTGTGTCAGGGATATTTAGGCTGGTTTAGGACCATGCTGACTGGACATCGATTAGTTGTTTTTCTAGAGCTGTTCATTTGAAGCTAAACTGAACAGAGCAGAACACAGGGGTCCTAAGAGGTTTTATTAATAACCTCAAATTAAACAGCATTCAAAGAGAGATCTGGCACAATCTCTGTATACATGGGTACACGGACTAACATTAAAAAATAATAAATAAATAAAAAGTCTGACTGTATTAAAATATATTGTTGAAAATAATCAGTTGATTTCATGACCGTAAAAATGTATTTGGTAATGATGACGTTGAGTGATTATTTGTCTGGTGAAGGGCTAAGAAGAATATGTATATTCAAAAATGCAATATGCAAAAGAGAAAAATGAGGACACAAACCCCAAGTCTTTCATTTTTTGATGGAATGATACAAAAATGAAAGAGGGACTGTTTAGGATGTGTGTGAAGGAGAGCACAAAAAAGGCAAACCTCTGGCCGTGTGAATACTGAAAATTACCAAAACGTTCTGGAATCTCTTTATGTTCAAATGAGCAGTGTATGCAGAAGACTGAGATGAAGTAGAAAATGATGCAATATAGTAACAGATAACATTGATATGCTTGTAAATATGAGTCATAAGATGTTTATTTTAGTGATGTTTATTGAGCAGTCTGATAGCGGTTGGAAAGAAACATTTCTTTTAACTTTAGGAAGGTTTAGCTGTTATAATGATCTCTCTGATGAGAAACTTACACACACTTAGACCACACTAACTGACAGGTCAAGTAGTCATCATCCTTGACCCACTTTCTGCATGTATATGTCCATATATTATTATACCATATTTTCCGGACTATAAGTCACACTTTTTTTCATAGTTTGGCTGGTCCTGCGACTTATAGTCAGGTGCGACTTATTTATCGAAACTAATTTGACATGAACCCAAAGAGAAATGAACCAAGAGAAAACATTACCATCTCCAGCCTGAGAGGGCGCTACTGAGGTCAACACTGAAGACATAGAGCGCCCTCTCACGGCTGGAGACGGTAATGTTTTCTCTTGGTTCTTGGTTTTAAATAAATGCGACTTATAGTCCAGTGCGACTTATATATGTTTTTTTTCCTCATCATGACGCATTTTTGGACTGGAGCGACTTATACTCAGGTGCGACTTATAGTCCGATAAATACGGTATGTAAAACTGTTTTAGTTTATTCATAATTCAGTGTCTAAAACACTGTTCTTTACTGCTGTACTTTGTTTTCTCTCAAGTGTCTTGAGTTGAGTCTGTTTGGTGCAGATTACTCCCTGACTGTTTTAATTGGATCTGGATGTGTCACAGATGTGTGTGTTGTTCCTCTGAAGTGTGTACAGGTCACTGCTCTCGGTATCAGTTCATGTGTGATGATGGCTGCTGTATAGACATCGGTTATGCCTGCGATGGAAAGCAACACTGCCCTGACCGATCAGATGAAGATTTCTGCCAAAATTGTAAGCCTAGATCACCAAGCCACTCTCCTACCATCTTTTCAGAATCTTAATTATTTACAGAAAAATGAAAATGGTTGGGTCTGTTTTATAGTTGATAGTGGTCATAAGTCCAACCCCGCCTCTAAACATGGACCAGATACACAAACTGAAGCAGAAGCCCAGACGCCCACAGAAATACAGCTCGAAGAGAGCCCTAAATCTGAACAACATCTACATTATGACTTCAGTTCACAAGGTACGACATACGATTCATCACTCAAAGACACGTTTAAAGCAATGGCAAATTTAAAATTCATTGTGTCCTTATTTACTCAATCTCATGTTGTTCCTTTAAATGTTTCGAAGAATGTTAATGCAGACTCTATTGAAGACAAAGCACACTGACTGCTCAAAAACTACAGATGTTGCTTTAATCATGAGCTCACAAAATTCCTCCACTGCTTCCTTTCTCTTCGGGCAGCTTTTATGAACAAAGCCTCTATGTCTAGTCATCTGATACTGTGAGAGCAAATGTCTCTGCCTCTTTGTGGCAGATCCCTGTGCAGCGCCCCCTGCGGTCGGCCCGTGTAAAGGTGTTTTCCCACGCTGGTATTACGAATCTAAAACAGGAGAGTGCCAGCACTTCCAGTACGGTGGCTGCAAAGGAAACCACAACAACTTCCTCCAGAAGACTGATTGCATAAATGAGTGCATTCAGAAACCACGTGAGACTTGATTGGTTTAGCTGATTTTTGAATGTATAAATCATTCAGTTGAATTCTCTGATGCTAACAGTTGTTCTGTTGCCATCTTTCAGCAGTAACAAAACATCAGGGCACTGCAACTCCGTTACCCAGTGTGAAAACATACACACGTATGTACAACAATATCAGTTAAGAGTTAAGAATAGAATATTCTGTTTTCTTTATGCCTGGGGTGTCCAACCCTGCTCTCGGAGAGACAATGTCCTGCAAAGTTTAGCTCCATCACACTTTCCTGGAAGTTTGTAGTGAGTCTGAAGGCCTTCATTAGCTGGTTCAGGTGCGGTTCATTAGGGTTGGAGCTAAATTCTGCAGGACAGTGCTCCTCCAGGAACAGGTTTGGACACCCCTGATCTATGTGTGTGTGTGTGTATAAGCGTCCTCTCTGCATGTATATCGTCACTTTAATGCTGCCTTCACATGCTATCAGAAATGTCCTATTTCTCACTAATGCAGTCATGATTATGAGGTTGTTGCATTCAAGTGCTTTGTTGTCAGAAAAAATTAAATGTAGCATCCCATTGTTTGACAATCATATAAAAAAAAATCACAGCATATAGATAATCAGCTTTCTGACAATTTGCTTCAAATGATTGTTCATATATAGCCTATAAATACACTACTTTAGCAGCAAGACAGTCATGTAGTTGTGATAAAAAAAGAATAAAGAAACACAATGACAGCCAATGTTGGGGTTAACGTATTATAAGTAAGTTACATAATTAGATGACCTTTTTTCAAGTAACTAGTAAAGTAACGCATTACGTTTTAATTTACAAGAAAATAGAAAAAAGTTAATTTTTTCAAATAAGTCATGCCAGTTTTCCCATTAATTGATTGACAGCCCTCCTGTCCTCATGGTGAGAGAAATTAAGAGTACGATGTTACTGTAGTTCTAGAATAAATGTAAATATGCATTGATTCATCCCACTTGAAAAACATTTTTTAAATAAAAATTCAGATTCAGAATTCCTCAAAATTAATAAAAACCATGAAATGCAACTTAGAATATGACGCAAACCTGTAATAATTAAATTCTGAATAACACAAATGTCCTTCATGTATTTAATCCCATTTTATTAACCAGTGTCTTTACTGCTGACCTTCGAATTTTCCTTCAGCCTGAGGCTGATTCAGGGCTCGGAAATTCTGGTATCAAAATTATAATTAGTAATCAAAAACGAATTGATTAATAGTTAGGGTTTCTGAGATGTGAATATGTCTTGAGAGTCCGTTGATGTCTAATTTCTGATTAGGAAGCTTGTATTTACAGTAATTCTGATATCACGTGAAGGCAGCATTAGTGCTTGAGCTGTTTAGAGCAGAATTAATTCTGACTGGCTTTCGTTCAACAGATTAAAAAACAATATTGTTCCTTTGTTACATTATAGTTGTGCTGTGGACACTGCTATTCTTGTGCTTGCAGTGAAGGGACCTTTAGACTCTTTAATGCCCTTGTGTTAAATGATTCAATTTAATGCCAGCAGCATGTAATATAAAAAATAACCTTTTTTTTTTTTGTTTTTGTGCAGCTCCCATTGCTTTTGTCCATAAGGAAAAACTGCATGATCCTCTAACAGAATCTCGAAATTCACTGCCATCGTCTAAATTACATCGTGTACTGGAAGGACACCCACCCCCTGAATCAGGTCTGTTTTATCATCCGAGTCACATACAGCACTAAATAAATGTCATTTGTACTTTTGTGTGTTTGTCAGTTTTCTCCGATTCTTCAAGTGTCTTTCTGTGTATGTGTGAAGGTGCGATCTTACCCCTGGCGTTGGGTCTGATCATCAGCGCTCTGCTCTTACTGATGGTGGGCTGCAGGCTCTGTCTTGTGCGCCGCAGACTGAAGAAAGCTTTGCCTCTCACCACAGAAGAGTCTGATTACCTCATCAATGGCATGTATCTGTAGCAGAACAGCCACCTCTCAGCCAATCACCCGTCCAGTCTGCTGCACCATCTGTGTGACAGTGTGTGTACAGCTGACAAAACCATCAAATGCACAGCTAGTCAACCCTGCTCCTGGGGCCAGGTGCACCAGCCTAGTTATGACATAAAGGGGCAATAAACTGCACCATTCAAATATAAAATAAATATTTCCTCCAACAAAGAATAATGCATTGAATAAAACGGCTGACTAATTGAACTGCATTAATTTAATGTTTAATGTTTTACCCAGCAGACCATGCTTAATACATATAATGTTGGCATTTACAAAGAGAGAACATTATGTGCATAAATAAGTTTGAAGCTCTTCAACATGAACCCAGATCTAAACAGTGCACCTCAGTGGGAATCCCTCATGTTGGAATCCAAAAGGGATCAATCGTAATAAATAAAGCTAATTTATTTTTATGAATGTTATTTACATTTAAAACACCTGTTATGTTTTAGTTTTTTTTTTTCATGAGCTAGTATCATATTTCCATGTGTCCTTTTTAACATTAGTTACATGAAGTAAAAGAAGTTCAAGTAAAAGGATCAACCCTAACAAGCCAATTCACAACAACACAAGTCTGTTCATAAATTTGAAGGCTACTGTTGGATAGAAGGTAAACATCCAGCGACTACACATTACTTTACAGAGAGCTTACAACCTATTAGCTACATTCTGCATTCTCAAAAACAAGTACAAAGTTACAAACTAGTTACCGGTAGTAATTAATACGCCCCAAGTGGACTTTATGTTCCACCTTAAGAACTTGCAAATGGTTGGTACAACCCTATAGAGCTTCCTTGCTCCAATGCTAATCAAACAGACCTGGACCCCCTGTAACCAGGGTGCTCAGAGTTAATGGAGAACTACAGACGGGGTGTTGGTGCAGGCCTGAAACTTAACTCTGCAGGAAGGTATTGTAGTTCTCCAAAAGCAGGGTTGACGACTACTGATCTATTGATTAATGGTAAGTGTTCATGACCTTAATATACGTGCAAAATGACAAAACTATCTCTTTACTCTCTCACTATATAGGATGCCAAATTAAGTGAATCTCAATTCATGCTATCCGGAAAATAACATTTCAAACGTTTATGGACACTGTTTCTGAGAAAATTGTATCTGTTATAGAGTTATCTTGGTAGTAATTATGCAGATGTGTGTGACTGCAACAAAGGTTCCTATGGTATAAAGATGCAGTTGTATTATTTGATAATATGTCTAAATACTGGCTTAACGCATACTGAAGAGTATACTTGTTTTTGAAGTGACTGAATTTGAATTTAGCTTTATTTTTTTTAAGGAAGCATGATATATACCAAAAGCATGCCTGATATTTTTTGACCTGGGAATTTGACCTTTAATGAGAGTATTTTTCTGCTTATTCTGGGAGAATTTCTGAAAGAAAAAAAAAGTGCTCAGCCTTAATAGGATAAACATTTAAACCATTTTGTTTCTGCATCCTTATATGATCATATGTAGGAGTTCATTAATAATCTCAGTCCAGGGAATACAGCTTTAGTTAATGTAATCATTGGTGCCATCTTAAAAGGTCTAGATTACAATTTTGGCTTTTTTTCCCTTTTTTTTATTGGCCCTGATAATGGCCTTATATCCTAGAATATCTGGTTAGGGCAATGTTTCCAATGTGGTTTAATGGCTTACTGTGATATTAAATACTAGTCTGTATAATCAGTGTAATTGTGCAAACATGTTTTGAAACCTTATAACATATATGATTGTAAAATATAAAATTTAATAATCTTGGAGAAATACATTTAAAAACCCCATTAAATGTAGACTAGCTATATGAGTATCCAGAGTGTTTTATTAATGTCACATGCATACTGCACACACAAATATGAAAAGCAAAATTTCTTTCAGATTTTTTTTATGGTGTAACACAAATCAGCTTATCATACGAGGTAGCTAAATTCTGTGAAGATCCAATGACTCGTCTAGCACAATTTTTTATCCATTTTGTGCATTTGAATATTGTTTCTAGGTCTCACAGTACAATAGTTAATTAGCATAAACATAAGTGAAAGTTTGAGCTATTGCTGGTGCTAGAAGATTTGAGAGATTGGCTTCAAAATTTGTAATGCTGAATAAATGGTCTTCTGTGTGCCAAATTTCTAACTATTCTGTGTACAGTTCTATGCCATAAATGTAACAAAATGTTACTTTGTATAAATAAACAAAATAGTAAAAAAAAATAAAATAAAAAAAAGTAAAATAGTAATAGACTTTAATCCATTTTAGGGTTACTGGATTACGAAAGACACCAATAAACATCTAGGCAGACAATAGTGCATTACAATGGTCTAATTAAGTTTAACCGAAAGTTAGGTTTCCCCCAGATTTTATTGAGACAAATTTAGAAATGGAAGTGCATCACCAGAATTACTAAGAAACTAGTAATAGGCCTATTTCTCTTTTATCGCTCAAGGTTTTTGATGATGAACATTTATTGGCATGTGATCCGACTAACTTCTACCTAGGAGATTGACAGAGAAGCAATTTAGTTGATTTTGTTATCACAATTCAGCTTTTCTATAGGTCAGACTGTGTGAAAGAAGAGACCAGTGAATGAACAGATCATTGCTTAGCAGTGAGTTTATTTGCCAAAAGCCACGTTTGTGTGTGCAGATTACACACAAACATGCAGAGATTTGGCTTTGAAAATGACCACTGAAGGTTTAGCTGTGTTTGCAAGTGTTGATCCGAGTGGAACTTTACTAGCTGCATGTTAGATGATATAGGCAAACCTACTGTGAGCAGTGCAGTGAAGTGAAACACATTTCAAAGTGAGCAGTAATATTGCTAGACATGTGCTCTAAACTTGTGACCCAACTCTACTCATATCATTCCAACCCTGTATGATTTTCTTTTTCCTGTGAAATACACGAAATGTTCAAGATTCTGTTTTACAAATCAAGAAAGCGGATTTTGTTTTTTTGCTGTCAACAAACATACCATAAAAGTAGTCCATCCATACATCTCATGCATTCTGTCAAATCCCAAAATCCATTCCCTTCCGGCATACAGTAGCTCTCAAACCTCATGTTTATCATACATGCCGAGAACACGAGAACCAGTATTGTTGGGGTTCCACAACATCAAATCTAAAGGCGACTAGAGTTGGACACTAATTTTTTAAAAGCTGACGATATAAAACATCATATTTCATCATGCAGAAAAGCAGCTGCATGATTATTTGTTTTCACAAAACAAAGATAATAATATGAGGTTGGAAAAACATGATGACAAAATTATTTTAGTATTCTGGAGTTTATTTCTTAAATTTATACGACACACAATATTTGCAAAAGGGTTCGGGACACCCCTTCTAATAAACAGGTTTGACTATCCATGAGTACAGATCTTAATGTTTAATATAATTATATTCTAGGGAGCTGTGTGCTTCTAATTTTATAGTGCATATATAATGATGTTTATTTATTAAGATCTGTATTCATGGAGATCACTAAAGCAGTCAAACCTGTTCATTAGAAGGGGGTGCCAATACTTTTGCCAATATAGTGCATAAACTCTAGTTCAGACTGTAGAGTCTGATTGAATACGCCTTGTAAAATACCCGTTGCAAAACCTCTAAACACACGCACACACCTGTGGCCATCAGTCTAGAATACCAATATAATACCAACTGTAAACAGCCTAAAGTTATAGCTAATGGACTATATTACTTGCCTGGAGAAATGTTTTTATTGTAACATTGGTATACTCATTATTTATTTATTAATAAAGGTAGTTATTATTTTAGCATTAGAGTCTTTTATCATATTCCCATTGCTTCTGCTCTAAAAGCAATCATTAGACACGGTTCTGTGAAATACCTGATTGTGTTTGCTGTATGGCAGCATTCTGTGATTTGTACATATTTTTATAATTATGCTAAAGAGAATAATTGACCATTGGCCCAGATAAACAATTTCTTATATAATTCTGCACTTTCTTACTTTTCAATAATTCATGTTATTTATTTGGTTGGTAAGCATCCAGGAATAACAGTTCTGCTTACTGTTAGGGGTTCAGTTTGCTATAATGACCCATAGTTTGCAACCCATAACCATGGTCAAATCATTGTAACACATGGCTTACTCTAGAATCCTCTGCTGAAATTATCAAATGTTAAGTGGTTTATTTTACCTGAGCATCACATGCTTCAGCTGAAAGCACAAGCCATTACTATTAACACGGATTTGTAAAGCAAAGACATCCCTACACATAATGCAGCAGTGAACTGTTTTAATCACAGGCTGGATTCAGCACAAAGGCCGGCCCCGTGTTCTGTTTATAATACATTATGCTGAGATGCATGAACAATCCAATTGACTGTAATACTGAAGTCATCACAAGAAGTATGCACCTGCGTCCAAAAAAAAAAAAACTGCATTCACACAATTCTCAAACTGCAGGCATGAAAATCTCAGCACAAAGCCCTATTCCACTTTTTCCTTTTTAAATAAAAGAATCTGATCAATACATCAGTCTTTCACAACCATCAGACTGTCACAGGTATGGAAATAGAGCATTTATACAAGCTCTCCTCAGTGAAGTCCAGTTGGATGTGTGTGTGTGTGTGTGCGTGTGTGTGTGTGTGCATGTGGTGCGATGAGTATTGCCAGATCATCCTTTCAAAGATCATCCTTTCAAAGTTCATCCCTACAACAAAAAAAGAGAAAAAAAAGTTACTGTGAACATCAAAGATACACAATAAGATGCTATCATTGAAAACATAATGACTGACGTGCATAGTATAAACAAAAGACATGCAACAATTAGTTTCAGCAGCCTTGAAGGTATTAAAGGGTTAGTTCACCCATAAATGAAAATTAGCCCATGTTTTACTCACCCTCGGGGATCCTAGGTGTAAATGACTTTGTTCTTTCAGGCGAATCCAGCCGGATTTTCACTAAAAATTGTCCTTGCTCTTCCAAGCTGTACAATGGCAGTTGATGGGTTTTTTTCTGTTCAACACTCCAAAAGACATCAAATAAAGCACATCCATCCATAATAAAACATGCCTTAGATGGCTCCGGGGGTGAATAAAGGCCTCTTGTAGAAAGATATCAATAATCGTTATAAACACTATTCTCTCACTGTCGTAGGTGGAAGCTGTTCTGGTCGGATGATGTAGGCGTAGCGCACATGCTGGTGATTAGTGATGAATGCAGAACGCGATAATGGTTCATAACATTTTCCTTACATAAATGCATCAATTTGCTACAGGAGGTATTTATTTATCCCCGGAGCCATGTGAGACATGTTTTAATATGGATGGATGTGCTTTATTTGACTTCTTTTGGACAGTTGAACAGAAACACGCACCCATGCCATTATAAAGCTTGGAAGAGCCAGGACAATTTTTAATATACCGTATTTTCCGGACTATAAGTCGCACTTTTTTTCATAGTTTGGCTGGTGCTGCGACTTATAGTCAGGTGCAACTTATTTATCAAAATTAATTTGACATGAACCGAGAGAAATGAACTAAGAGAAATGAACCAAGAGAAAACATTACCGTCTCCAGCCGCGAGAGGGCGCTGTATGCTGCTCAGTGCTCCTGTAGTCTACACTGAAGACATAGAGCGCCCTCTCACGGCTGTAGACGGTAATGTTTTCTCTTGGTTCTTAATAAATGCGACTTATAGTCCAGTGCGACTTATATATATGTTTTTATCCTCATCATGACGTATTTTTGGACTGATGCGACTTATACTCAGGTGCGACTTATAGTCCGAAAAATACGGTAACTCTGACTGGATTTGTCTGAAAGAAGATAGTCATATACACCTAGGATGCCTCAAGGGAGTAAAACATGGGCTAATTTTGGGGTAAACTAACCCTTTAATGTGCAATGCAGGCTGATCAAACTGCATGCAATTTGTTTGTCAAATTGCAGTGGTCGGCACTTGATGAAACCAGATTCAGACAGTGGACTCGATATCTGGTGTATTTATATTGGCTGCTACAGTCACAATGTAGGCATCAACACAAAGCCAAGATACTTTCTTCTACAAAAACAGACAGTAGAAACTGTCGGTTTGGATGCGTTCAATGCAACAAAGAACACATTCTTTTACACATTCACATCTACACACTAATGCTCCACGCTCGCTGTATATGACATTACATACACGCCACATTGGCAGCTCTCTAACAGGGTGGAAATCTGAAGGGGAAGTTAGCTGTGCAATTGTGCTGAGGGGAAATTACTGGTCTCACAAATTAAAGTAACACAAATTGTAATCAATTTAATTAGAATGTATTTTCAGGAACAGAGACTTTCTAAGCTTCGCTTGTTGAGTTTTAAGCGATGCCATGAATGAAAAATTTCTGGAATTGACTCTGATCTGCCTTAATAAACCGATCTGGGCTGCCAGTGCGAACCAAGACATAATGCCAAGTCTAAATAGGTTTTGATGTCTTCATGCTTTCATGTCTCATCATTCAGAAAGCTTTTTAGAAAAAAACTAAAATAAAAAATAAACCAAGCCCATTCCAGCAGTTAATGGCAAACCAGACATTTAAAACATTATATGTTGTTTTTGTTTTGTTTGGTCAAATCAGGCTGGTGGGTTACGGTTAAAAAAAAACTAAAAAAACAGTGCAGCTGTTCATCATGGTATGGAGCAGCAAAAAAGATGACAAGCGGCAAATGCAGCCTCTGTCTGCTCCGGACCACACCGTTTCACCTGTGCCCTAGAAGAGAGAAGGGACAGAGGACAGGAAGTCACTTCCACCTTGACCACTGCTTGTCTTTGTCTGTTAAAGGCACGTAAATCACGCCCATCAGTGGCTTCATTTTGGTACTGCCATCCTCCAATTTGTCATACTGCTCCAGCATCTGGTTCCCTCCTGCTGGCCCGACCGGCAGAATCAGACGCCCCCCTGGCTTCAGCTGGTCCAGCAACTACCACACAAACAAACACACTTACATGTGAAGATACAGATACATGGGGAGTAAATGATGACAAAGTTCTACTTTGTGAATGAATTATTCCTTCAAAGATAACGCTTAAGGTACAAATATGGCTAGGAATCTAAGTGTATTTGTGATTGGAAGAAAACATACTGCTTGTGGCACTGTGGGAGCTGCAGCTCCGACATGAATGGCGTCATAAGGTGCCTCTTCTGTAAAGCCCATTCTTCCATCTCCAACTGCACACATACAGACAACATTACACAGTAACACAGCTCTTCTGCTCATTTCCTATGGCCTGTCTATGAATGTACATTTGTCTTATAAATGTCACAACTTAAAAAAAAATCTGAGGAAAAAAAGTCTGAGGAATGAATTTACATGTGCTAAAATATGCGAGTCATTTTTAAATATGTATAAATACTAGGGATGTCACAATTCAAGATACAATATCTAACCCTTCTGTACATTTGTTTTTTCGGTTTTGCATTTAAATAATATCCGTGTGTTTTATTTCTCTCAGAATTGGCTATCAACACTTGCCGAGCATCTTCCCTTGTAATGACATGCAATGAGTACTGATAAATTACTTTCTAAACCAGCAAAAGAGAACATTACTTGTTTAGTGTTTATTGCCCATTAAATTTCATTATTCAAAACGTTTAATGTTATATCTTCTTTTTATTCAGTTAGAGCGACAGCCATGCCTTTATCCATATTAGGGATTTCCTGGAACATCATCAGTTACTTCTATTACTTCTGTGATGGATATGTGGATTTTCTGCACGAGGGCGCCCTCTGGTGTCCAGAATGAATGAAACACACATTTCATGTGCTTATAGCACTCAATAATGGACCATCCATCCTATTTTGGGTAGGGTTGGGTACCGAAACCGGTACCTATGGAACCGCTATGAACCAAACCAAATGCAGATTTCGGTGCCTCTTAAATGCTTGAGCTATCAAATGGAATATTTGTCCTGGTTCTCCGAAATGTACACAAGAAGCATGGGCGTCGCTAGGCTTTTTAAGTGGGGCTGTAGCATTTAGATCCATAAACTGTACACATATTTATGATCGCCTCAGTCAGTCCCCTTAAATTTCATATGAAAACGGCAGCAGACATGTCTCCCCCTCATCTTTCAGCGCAATCCATAGACCGCGGTGGAGCAGCGCGAGCGGTCTCAAACACAAACCGAGGACACAAAGTGTGTGTTTATCGATAGATTGTTAGAATATCTGTATGTGTGCAGTTCTTTGTCATAAATACAGTTTACAAAAGGTCACGAGGGAGCAGTCGGTTTCCCATCTACTGTTTTCGCTGTTCAACGCTCATCACACCACCGCTGTTTCCTCCAGCGACAATCTAGCCCTTGACACATATGAACTTATTTAAATATACTTAATTTAATTATACTTTACTGTGTAAAAGCCTTAGGCACATTAGTATTTTCGCCCAAAAAAATGGTGTTCGGCCAGTTATTTCTATCTTTTGCTGTAGTGTGTCAGTAGAAAATATCAGTTTACATTTCCAAACATTCATTTTGCCATTAATTTCAATAATAATCTAGTGAGATTTTTGATTGCACAAGCAGTCTGACAATGGCCGGTGCTCCACACAGAAATCTGATCTCACCATCATTGAATCTGTCGGTTATTACTAAATCCAGAAGAACTGTGGTCGTATCTCCAAGACACTTGAAGAAACCTTCCAGCAAAGCTAGCTGAACAAAAAAAAATGTGCAAGTACTAATGTGCCTAAGACTTTTGCACAGTACTGTACTTTACAAATGACATTGCTGCTACTTTATAAAGAATGAGCATACAGTCATTCACAAAACTGATTAAAGACAGTGACAGACAGCACTCATTTTAACTAAATATCAGAGTGATTGACAATAGAAACATTACGTGTGG
Organism: Carassius carassius; assembly: GCF_963082965.1. NCBI lineage: Eukaryota > Metazoa > Chordata > Actinopteri > Cypriniformes > Cyprinidae > Carassius > Carassius carassius. Next base: position 28,841,965 of record NC_081781.1, on the reverse strand, counting down.
TTTTTAATTAAAAAAATGACCCAAATCATGAAATACATTTATTAGACTTAGAGTAATGGAAGCACTTGGGAAATAAGAGCATCCAAAAAGCGTGTGAAAGCTATGGATTTATTATGAATATTTTTAACGTTCTTTAATGTTGTCCATAGTTTTTTGTGGCTTTTTTTTTTAAGTATCGATTCAATCACCGTTTAGGCACCGGTACCGTTTTAAAGTATCGATATGGCACCGGTATCATAAAAAACCCAATCGATACCGAACCCTAATTTTGGGTAAGAATTGGAAAAAGAATTCCTCTTTCAAAAGAAATACTAAACAGACATATAAAAAAAACATGCTTTTTCCAGTGTACAGGAGTTTTTTTGTTGTTCATTTGTTGCAAAAAAACTCTGATGTGCCAAGCTATCAGAACCAAACCGAACCCAAAACCATGTTTAAGAACCAAGGTATGTATTGAGCTGTGGACTAACCGTATTGTTGCATCCCTAATAATACATATAAATAGCATTGATCATTGGCCAATCAAAATCAGCCAAAATTTTGCCCACACCTAAAAGATGGGTACATTATAAAACACAATGTAAAACACAACTGTAGAGACCAAAGATAGGCAAGCAGACCAACCAATGAGTTTGATTCTCCCTGAAGAGATCAAACTAGGGTCGTCTTTCTTTACATTAGCTATAGAATCCTCCACAAGCTGCTTTATATGATCAATGCCAATCACCTTCCCCTTCGGCCCAACCTGTAAAACACCACAACACATCCACTGTAATGCACACACTCATCAAACTACTATGGAGGACCAAACTGGCAGAAGTAGACTAAGTTAATGATTTTTCATTTAATGTTGCTCTGAATTAAAGGGATAGATCACCCAAAAATGAAATTCTGTCATTAATTACTCACCCTTGTGTCGCTCCAAACCAGTAAGACCTTTGTTCATCTTCGGATATGATGTTTACGTTCAGATCAAAACGTAAACAACATGTCTGTATACATATGTTATTTACACATGTGATACTCTCCTTAATGGCACCAGGGTGACGTGGAGGAGATTCATTGTTGAATAAAGTTGTTATTTTTGTTTTCTTCAAGCCAAAAAAAAGAGTATTCGCAGAGCTTTGATGAACCCCTGATGTCCCATGGATTATTTTAACGATGTCCTAACTACGTTTCTGGACTGTGATCATGTTCGGATCCTTGCCGTCTATGGAGAGGGTCAGAGAGCTCTCAGATTTCATCAAAAATATCTTAATTTGTGTTCTGAAGATGAATGAAGGTCTTACAGGTTTGGAACGACACAAGGGTGAGTAATTAATGAGAGAATTTTATTTTTGGGTGAACTCTCTCACCAACTTAAATTCTTAATAACTTAATTTAACATCCATATGAAATAACAAAATACAATTTTACTTGCATTTTTTCCCACTGCAAGAACTACATTTCAGAAACTTCAAAGGAACTACTCATATTTTGCATATAAAAACTGAGAGGTGCTGTAGCCTGTGATTGGTTGGATGCACATGCAGAACAAACCAAAGAAGAGAAGAGTCATCAGCGAGGTACAAGCCTTTTTAAGGGTTTGCTCAATGGAGTAAATCCACAGAGAATAGGTCATCAGTGCGGCGTCTGTGGTTTCAGCAACTGTGCCTGTACTTTTTTCTTCTTAAATCAATAAATAAAGCTAAACATTAACAATGTTTTAAGTGTACAGTACTAGCATCACAGCTGCTAAAAAGATGAATGGTTTGAGTTTTACCCTTTGTGTACGTGTTTATTTATAGTGTGCAAAAGGTGCAATGATTTTCTGAAAAAAGTATTTTCTTGTTGCATGTACAACAATTATAATAAACCCAAGGAAGTACCAATCTATTTAGTTGTTGTTTTTGCTACTGTATCGTGTGCAGAAACAATGTCAGAAAGAAAATAAAACATGGTTAACACTACATTACGTCACCACAGGGTTCCCAGTGTTCCTCCGTATCAGACACACTGTTTAACTGTTCTAACGTACAAGAGTAGTTCATATGTCATAAACTGGTTGCGTGCCATTGCTCTACATTTTATCCAACAGAACTGTGAAAATCCTAAGCAATCCCATGTTTGTGACTGGCAGTGAAGAGACTCACCATTCTGGCGAAGCAGACGGACAGGATCCCGGAGCCTGATCCCACATCCAGAGCCTTCGCTCCTTCATACAGGTGATCATGGAGGAGCTCGAGAGCATACGCGTGCTACAGCACACAGATGAGCGTTCATCAGCACCTACCTCAAACAGGCCAGTAACTGCTAGCCCCGAATCCTGCTAAAGCCATTTTAACTTACCATATGTGGTGCACTGATTGTTGCTTGATAACCTGCACAAAATTACAAAAAAAGACTTTCATCCCAAAGCTCCCAAAGAGAAAACACAATACTGGTGTAGCCGTGCAGAGCAGGAAAAACAGAAACCAGGAATTTTGTGTCACTAAGCTTTGGCCACATTAGACACCTCCATTGTGCCAACAAATGAATAACCCTGGACTGGAGCTTACCTATAGATTGTGGCGAGTCCATGTATGGGTTACATCTGGAAAAGTGGGCACGATCTGTGGCCAACATAACTTCATACACACGGTCTGATTTAATAATCCCATTTTCTGGACAAAACACACAAACACATTCAAACTGATGGCTTAATACTATTGTAATATACAATACATTAAATATGTAATGTAATTCCTGGCACAGGTCTGTATGCATGTGTATCAAACAAATTGCTCCATTTTTCAGGAAATTCTGACAATAAATGCTGTTGTGGCACTCTTTGATGTGGTGCGACCATCCCTTCCTCTTTATTACTAGTTTTACACAAAATAAACATGAATGAATTAGTCATAATCTCTCAATTAGTGTTTCAACTGCAGAAAGACGAGCTTTTAAAGGGCTTTTAAACAAAAGGTCACATTTAATTTAATTTCCCTCAGACTAGTCATGATGAGTGTCTACAGCTCGTTTTTTGCTTGCGAAATTAAGTCTAGTGAAGAGCATTTTGCTAAATGTTATAGTACTACAATTAATTATATTTACAGGTGCATCTCAATAAATTAGAATGACGTGGAAAAGTTCGTTTGTTTCAGTAATTCAACTCAAATTGTGAAACTCGTGTATTAAATAAATTCAATGCACACAGACTGAAGTAGTATAAGTCACTGTTGTTAATTGTAATCTTACAGTAATTTAAAAGAGCTCCTGCAGAAGCTGAGCTAACATTTTAATCCTAAGGAAATTTTAACTATAACAATTTAATTTAAAGAAATAGTAATTTGTTCAGTATACCATCGTTTATATACATCGTATATATATATATATATACACACACAGTACCTTGAAAAGTTTTTTGCCTCTTTTTTTTATATTTCTACATTCATTTGAAAATTGCTTGTAAAAAATTATTGCAATATAAATGTATATTTAAAAGCTTCAAGGTTAGGTGGGATCCCAATTCATTTTAGGAAAAAGTGTGATTAACTCATTTAAGTTTTTTATTGATTGACAGCACTAATTTATAGATCTGCGTCTTAACATTTACAGTACATCTTTCTGTGTGCTTATGGGATGGTACCAGAAATACTGGAGTAGCAAAAGCACGTCAGCAATCCTGGGATTCAAGACTTACACACTATTAATAGCAGTCTGTGCATATTTAAACATAGTAAATGCCACACATTTACACTTTCAGACAGATGATCACTCACAGACTTGATGTAACCCATATCTCTAGTAAACCTTTTCAAAATTTTAACCAACTTTCGTAGAGATGATGTAGTTGTGTCTAGCTAATTATTTGGCAAGTTAAATGGGAGTGAATCCTTATATACAGGCACAGCATCTCCAGGCTAACCTCTGACCTGGATTTCCAGCAGGCATGTAAGTGATGTAAATCAATACTGGCAATGACAGACATCTTTCATGTTACTAAACACTCATGGATGTTTGTTAGTAATCCATCTAAAACAGAGTCATTAGTCAGTATCTATGAGTGCTAGAGTCTCTTGGAGAATCTGCAAGTAGACAAGTACTTGTTTTCTTCTGTAGCCCAAAGTGACTAAGCATACAAACTGTGGAGTATGACCAAGAGTCAAACATGTCCCAGCACACAGTGGTGAGAGAAACCATTGAACTCCATTGGTAGGACAAGTTACAAGTTTAAGCTAGCAGTTTGTTCAAATCTCTAACCCTAAGTAGCAGGAACAGTAACAGTGATACTCGTCTTAGTGACCAGCCCTAAATATAGCACACTGACCACTTGACCCCAGAATAAAGCCAGGAGTTCAGGAGGATGGGTCACATGCCAGAAGGGTATTATTATTAGTCTCTCTGGCCAGTGGTCAACTGCTTAATGCAGGTAAGCCAAAAGCATATGTTAAATAATAGAATATATATATTAGACATACATCGCTTTAATAATATCAAGGTTTAAAATACTAAACTGCAGATGCATGAAGTCCAGGATGGCGTCATCAAGCGATGGCATCAGCAGCATGTGGTGTGCCACGCCCACTGAACAACTCCACATAAAACAGCACATACGACCATTAAACAACTACGCACTTTTACTGATTAAAAAAAAAGAAAAATGCACTTAATTCTTTATTGTATACAGATATTGACACCTGCAGGAACGACTAGATACAGTAAGGAATGCTAACACAGGTGCTGCTGTGTCATGGAAGTGAACAAAACCATGTTTGTTCAGTCTAAGCAACACAACATGTGAACCGAAATGAGAAATATTTCATATACGTTATATGTTCCAGCGATCGTTTAAACATAGCGGATTATTAGCAGGTGTTTTGAGAGAGACGATCACATAGACTGCTAGCAGCTAGCTAACAGAAATGAAGCGCACTGTAAGTTTTAAACAGCAGCCACCATGTGCTCGTCTGAAACGGAAACAGACGCAGAAACAGAGCTGAGATGGAGTCATGCCATCCCAGACTCATCAGCGCACTTTCCCCTCGGCTGTAACGCGATGCTAGTTCACAGACGCGCGCTTACCTTCACTACAGCGACGTAAACAAACCCCGGTCATTAAGCTCTACAGTGCGCGTGACTGACTCTGCTCTTTCAAACGTGCAGAACGGGTCAAACTCACTGCGGAGGTTGTTGACGAGCTCCGCGTGGCTCGCTCCTCCGGATTTCCAGGCCATTATTAGACAGACTCTGCGGATCAGGTAGAGTGCGGCTGTCAGCGCCGCGCCTGTGCACACCGCTCTTCCGACGAGCGTCAGCACGTCCAGCGCGGTGACGTCACCAGACATGTCCTGCACTACAGTCTGTGCTACCGCGACACGCTGATCAGCTCCTCCGGTGCGAGGCTCGCGTTCTCTCATAGGATCATATCTGTGCACATTTTCAGGCAAATTTCTAGCTTTTATGTAGAGTCGCTTTACTGTGCGCCGCCAAGAGGAAGAAAGCGTGACGTATTAGACCGGACATACACTGTGCGATTTCATCAAAGTCCCAACTCACACAGTGTACGAGCAGATCGCATGCGATGTGAAGTCAAAGCTCACGCTTTACGTGCTCACACTGCGCAGACGATGACACTGGACGACAGCCAAAGATATATAAAATAATAATAATAATAAAAAGCATCAGCTTTTGATGATATCGAGAGTATTTGGCATGTCCAATTAATGAATAAAAATTATTACATTACTATTATTATTATGGTACTTTTATTATAAAATGTATAGGTCTACTACAATTCACTTAAAAAACATTTTTAATGGGCACCATGCAAAGCTGAGACTTAAAAAGTGATGTGACATTCAGCCAAGTATGGTGACCCATACTCAAATTTGTGCTCTGCATTTAACCCATCCAATGTGCGCACACACAGCAGTGAACACACACACACACTGTGAACACACACCTGGAGCAGTGGGCATCATGCTGTGGCCCCCGGGGAGCAGTTGGGGGTTCAGTGCCTTGCTCAAGGGTTATGGCCCTAGGGTTAGGACCACTATGCCACGACTTCAGAGGAAATTAGTGTTTAAATTTGTTTTCTAATTTTGAGAATTTATTTATGGCTGATTGCAGATTTATAAACGCATTACCTTTCAAATGGACCATTGACACTGTTCACAATCTTCTGATTAACCTACCCACACTCAAACACACTTGTACTCGCTTAATTTTACTCATTGTTCTTTGAGGCTGCTTTAAAACGATATACATTGTGGAAAATGCTGTACAAATAAATGTGAACAGCAGCATGGCAATCTTATCACAGCACTACATCACAGTCAGAAAGTGAAGAACGTGTGAAGAAAACATCTCTGGTTTGTTTTGGGGAGATCAGGAGCAGATTTACAGGTGCTGGTCATATAATTAGAATATCATCCAAAAATTTATTTATTTCAGTAATTCCATTCAAAATGTGAAACTTTTATATTATATTCATTCATTACACACAGACTGATATATTTCACATTCATTTATTTTAATGATTTTGATGATTATAACTGACAACTAATGGAAAATCCCAAATTCAGTATCACAGGAAATTTGAATATAACTTAAGACCAATACAAAGAAAGGATTTTTAGAAATCTTGGCCAACTAAAAAGTATAAAAATGAAAAGAATGAGCATGTACAGCACTCAATACTTAGTTGGGGCTCCCTTTTGCCTGAATTACTGCAGCAATGCGGCGTGGCATGGAGTCGATCAGTCTGTGGCACTGCTCAGGTGTTATGAGAGCCCAGGTTGCTCTTATAGTGGCCTTCAGCTCTTCTGCATTCCTGGGTCTGGCATATCGCATCTTCCTCTTCACAATACCACATAGATTTTCTATGAGGTTAAGGTCAGGGGAGTTTGCTGGCCAATTAAGAACAGGGATTCCATGGTCCTTAAACCAGGTACTGGTAGCTTTGGCACTGTGTGCAGGTGTCAAGTCCTGTTGGAAAATGAAATCTGCATCTCCATAAAGTTGGTTAGCAGCAGGAAGCATGAAGTACTCTAAAACTTCCTGGTATACAGCTGTGTTGACCTTGGACCTCAGAAAGCACAGTGGACCAACACCAGCAGATGACATGGCACCGCAAACCATCACTGACTGTGGAAACTTTACATTGGACCTCAAGCAACGTGGGTTGTGGGCCTCTCCTCTCTTCCTCCAGACTCTGGGACCCTGAAATGCAAAATCTACTTTCATCAGAGAACATAACTATGGATCACTCAGCAGCAGTCCAGTCCTTTTTGAAGCGAGACGCTTCTGATGCAGTCTGTTGTTCAAGAGTGGCTTGACACAAGGGATGCGACAGCTGAAACCCATGTCTTGCATACGTCTGTGTGTAGTGGTTCTTGAAGCACTGACTCCAGCTGCAGTCCACTCTTTGTGAATCTCCCCCACATTTTTTAATGGGTTTTGTTTCACAATCCTCTCCAGGTGCGGTTATCCCTATTGCTTGTACACTTTTTTTCTACCACATCTTTTCCTTCCCTTTGCCTCTCTATTAATGTGCTTGGACACAGAGCTCTGTGAACCGCCAGCCTCTTTTGCAATGACCTTTTGTGTCTTGCCCTCCTTGTGCAAGGTGTCAATGGTCGTCTTTTGGACAACTGTCAAGTCAGCAGTCTTCCCCATGATTGTGTAGCCTACAGAACTAGACTGAGAGACCATTCAAAGGCCTTTGCAGGTGTTTTGAGTTAATTAGCTGATTAGAGTGTGGCACCAGGTGTCTTCAATATTGAACGTTTTCACAATATTCAGATTTTCTGAGATACTGAATTTGGGATTTTCCTTAGTTGTCAGTTATAAACATCAAAATTAAAAGAAATAAACATTTGAAATATATCAGTCTGTGTGTAATGAATGAATATAATATACAAGTTTCACTTTTTGAATGGAATTAGTGAAATAAATCAACTTTTTGATGATATTCTAATTATATGACCAGCACCTGTATATTAGCAGGGTTGGGGAGTAACTAGTTGCATTTAACTAAATTACCTAATTTAATCTAAAAGTAATTGTAATCTGTTATAGTTAAAGAAAATTACAGTTGAAAATGTAAACGATTACAAATGAGTTTACATCAGATTTTTTTTTTCACACACCCACATAATTGATGTCTTTGTTTCAGGAGATAGGACACGTTTATTCAACAACTACCTTTAGGGATGTAACGATGAACAGTGAGCTGGTTGAAAATCGATTAAAATATGTGACGATTAAAATTGGTTCAGATGCTAAACATCTCAATGGTGCATATTAAAGTAAGGTTACTGTTTTGTTTACAGCGGTAACCAAGGAAACGCTGTCTCATTGCTCATGAGCGCCACCTGCTGTCAGAGAGTGAATCTGCAACTCCTTCAGAGCGTCTGCTGTTTTTATAGTTCAAATATGTTTTATGTAGTATAGTTAAACAAAAATAAAGTCAGACCACTCTGTTTTTGCTTCAGATTGTGAAATTATACAGTCTACTTCAGATTAAAAACTGCTCATGCTGCATCTTTGTTTAGATGATGATTAAAATGCAGTGGTTGCCTCTAATATTAAATGGAAAGAGCACAGACAAAGCCTTAGTTTGTTTATATGAATAAATTTATTTTATTTATGTAACTTGCTAGTTTTAAAATTTAAGTTTAGTTTTGTAATATTTCAGTTTCACAAAGAAACGTGAAGCAGTAGCCTAAAAAAACGACACCTACCTTCTCATTTATTGTATGTCTTCAATTTCATTTTGTTTGAAAAAATCGAATCGAATCTTGAATCGAGTGAATCGTTACATCACTATTTTTTTCTTAGATCTAGTGTTTCCTGTCATAACTATGCAAGATTCGATTTAAAAAACAGTATCATCTTGCTTTGTTTTTTAATCAGTATTTAACCTCAGAATGATCTCAAAGTAAAAAAGAGGTGCTAAAGTCTGATTTTGTGCGGACTGGGCTTTGACATTAAATTATTATAATCTTGATTCAAGTGATGAAGGATTTTGAAAGTGACAGTAATCAGTGTTGAACACTACTGTAAGGATAACCCCGCCTGGTTTACATGTTTGAAGATGATGAATAGTTGAAAACATTAGAAATTTGGTGAAGTAATCAAAAAGTAATCAGTTTCATTAATAAAGTAATTGAAATGGTTACACTACTTGTTACATTTTAGAATTTTTTTCTGTTCCCATTAGTTCTGATAGCAATAGTAAAACTCCACTGTTATGTGGATGGAGTGGAGGATGAACCCAAATGCAGACAGTAGTCACAGCACACAGTTTATTGTACAAAAATAGGAAAACAAAACCCACGAGGGGGGCAAAACAAGACAAAAAGGCAAAAGCCTTGACTAGGACTTGACTAAGACTTGACGAAGACTAAACTAACAACAAAACAATTAACATTATACGTAGAACTGAACTCTAGACAAAATACTCACAGCAAGGTATCATTAAAGATAGACAGAGACAAAGCTTCACAACGTTTGGTAATGAACCGACAAAGGACAGAGAAACACACGAGGTTATAAAGGGAGACTAGTAATGAACACAACAGGTGGAACTGATACGCTATTAATTACAAAACGAGGATCACAAGGGGGGCGGGGTTACATGACAAGACAACGCAAGCACATGGCCCAAAGACAAGGCCATGTGCTTGTACACAAAACACGGGCCTGTCATGATCCTGCCACAAGACTAGAGAAAAATCAGGACATGAAGGCAGAATCATGACAGAACCCCTCCCTTAAGGAGCGGCTTCCAGACGCTCCTCAAGGGAACATCAAACACGGGACACGACCGACTGGGACAAAGACACAAACCAACAAAACATGACAAATAACACTAAAGGCAAACATGAAAAAACAATCACAGGGTTAGGGTGCAAAATCAAAAACAATAAACAAGGCAGAGGAGGTGGGGGAAGCACAAAGTCCTTAGAGGGCAGTCCAGGGTGGATGGGAGGACTGGGGGTCTTGGGTCTCCGGGACGAGGACTGAGGACTGGGACTCCGGGGGAACTTGGCTGGAGACACATGAGGGGATGACTTGGGGGAAACAGTAGACAGCTTGACAGGGGAGACAGGAGGCAACACGACAGAAGACAAGACAGGGTATACTGCGGGTGATATTGGAGCAGAAGCAAAAATAGAGCCCCCCAACGACGGCTCAGTATCAGCGCTCCCCATCTCTACATCGGGGAGATCATCGTCCGCAGCACACTGGGGTACTGCGCTCACGGCAGCTGACTGGGGTTCGGCGCTCACGGCATCTTTGGACTCAGTACTAGACATGACAGACTTGCCAGGGGCTTCGAGAATCTGGACAAGATGCTTTAGATATTCCGCCAAAGTGTCAGCAGCGACGAGGACAGGCATCTCTTGATGCGCGGAAACAGCCCGCAAGACAGCTTCAGCAGCTGAATCGGCCGCTGCTCTCTCTGCAGCACTCACGACAGCGGGCTCGGGAACAGCGCTTGCAGAGGCGGGCACGGGAACAGCGCTTGCAGAGGTGGGCTCGGGAACAGCGCTTGCAGAGGCGGGCTCGGGAACAGCGCTTGCAGAGGCGGGCTCGGGAACAGCGCTTGCAGAGGCGGGCTCGGGAACAGCGCTTGCAGAGGCGGGCTCGGGAACAGCGCTTGCAGTGGCGGGCTCTGGGACCTGCTGAGATGAAGGACGAGAGGCTCCCTTTCTCCTCTTCTTCCTCTTAGGTCGTGGTGTGGTAGTCATAGCCGGACTTGAGACCGGCCGGAGAAGCTCAGCGGGATCTGTTACCTGAGTGGGGAGGGCAGTCACAGGCAGCGCTGACTCAGTCGAGGAAGACTCTGATGAAGAATCCCACGAGATCCGTCTCCCTCGTTTGCCACGAAGACTTTCGGGGACGACTGAAGCCTCAGGGGTGGAAGTGGAGAACACCTGATTCCCCTGGGTAACCACCGCCAGGACATGACCCTCCGGGATCACTGGCAGCTTGGGTGAGCGTGACAATAAGGTGGACCCCTGCGACTCCCTCTGCGACAGACAATCCACCATATCGCCAAACGAGCAGCAGACCAGCTTCTCCCGTTCTGCCAGGGGTGGAGGAGTGTTGAGGCCCGCTATGAGGTAGCGGTTGAGGAGACTATCTGGTAGAAACAGCCTCCTCTCGTTCGCGACCCGAGCGTACTCTCTCAGGGACCGCTCTCCCTGGGGAGGAATTGGCAGCTTGCCATTCCTTGCATCGTCGGTAGCCCTCCGCCACCATTGTGCATGGTCGTCTGTGTTGTGCTCAAAGGAGGACATACTGTCTGCTGGGTTCCTTGCTGGTCGGTTCATTCTGTTATATGGATGGTGGAGGATGAACCCAAATGCAGACTGTTGTCACAGCAACACAGTTTATTGTACACAAAACAGGAAAACAAAACCCACGAGGGGGCAAAACAAGGGCAAGACTGACGAGAGATAAACTAGACTAACACTTGACAAACTACACTATAACAAAAACAGGATCACACTCCTACTTAGACAAGACTTACTCACTGACAGATCTCACACAGGTAGACACGCAATGTAGACAGTATTTGACAATATCAGACAATGATTGACAATCTTTAACAACGTTTGGTAATGAACCAACAAAGGACAGAGAAACACACGAGGTTATAAAGGGAGACTAGTAATGAACACAACAGGTGGAACTGATACGCTATTAATTACAAAACGAGGATCACAAGGGGGGCGGGGTTACATGACAAGACAACGCAAGCACATGGCCCAAAGACAAGGCCATGTGCTTGTACACAAAACACGGGCCTGTCATGATCCTGCCACAAGACTAGAGAAAAATCAGGACATGAAGGCAGAATCATGACATCCACATCAGTATTAAAAGATGAAAATGGAGAGAGATTGATAACAGCAGCCAGAAGAGAAAATTATGTCAAATTTACAGTCACTCCCACAGCTGTTGTATTAGAAACTTAAAAATTACCACAATATGATTGATGAAAAACTAGTGCTGCTTTACAATGTTGTGAATACATATTTAAGTACCTTAAAAAAAAAAAAAAAAGGAAAATAGGTGGATATGTTCTGATAGTATTTAGGTGCTTTACAGTCCTGATAGTCTTGAACTGAATCAAGAAAAGTACTGACATCCTGTAACCTTTTGAACTTAAGTGCAGGTCCATTGCTGGGGTTAGCGGTGCCCCGGTGCAGGTTGTACCAGTGGGCCCTGTTTGAAAGTGTTTAATTTGTATGTCCGTTCTGTTTATTTATTTGTGCTATTTACACAGTGTTTAAGTTTTTTTCAAGTTTGTAAGTGTCCAGGTACAGAAACCGAATAATTACATTTAAAATAGCACGACATAGCCCTTACGAAAAATAACCATGGTTTTATTATAGTAAAACTGTAGTAACCCATGGTTTTTTGGCGTGTTGACTACCATTTGTATAACCACAGATTTACTACAAATACCATGGTTAAACCATGGTTAATATTGCAAAACCATGGTTAATTTGTGGTTACCATGGTTTAACTGTAGTAACCATGGTTTTTTGGTTTTATTTGTAGTAAAACCATGGTTAATTTTCGTAAGGGAGTCTTCACTGTAAAAATTAAATATACACCCAAACCAAAATGTTTTCAGATACCTTCAACATTTCTCACATTATCACAGTTTATTTGCTCTAGTTTAGAAAATGGTAATAAAATTTGACAAGAACTCAGAGTTAGACTTTCAGAACAAATTAATCTTAATATCATCCTAATATCAGATAACTTTGATAGAAAGATATGTAATGGATTATCAATCAATCAAACAAAACTTCAGACAACTGTCAATACTTTGTTGACCAATTACCAAGCAATGATTAATTTTGTTCAGTCTGGGGTGTGAAAAGGTTGCATTAGCAATTACGGAAAAAATAAAATCATGTAAGCAAAACTAGTGGTCAAAGTGTCTGAATAATTTTTGGTCCCAATTTATTTTTTTTATTTTTTTATTTTTTATCAATTTTACTATTAATACACTGTATGAAATATTTTGGGTATAATATGCCACAGTTCACTTTATTTTGCTATACTCACATAAATTAATTAGTGTCCTGCATGTTCTAGTAAAAATAAAATAAAATAAAAAGGTATCTGGTGTCTGAATAATTGTTGGTTTGACTATGCATTAATTATTTTTAAAACTACAAAGTAATTCAGTCAAGAGCAGTGAGTGATTTTTTTTCTTTCATTTTAATTTTTTAATTTTTCTTTTCTTGGATTAACATTACAGCAGCTAGTAGCTAAATTAGGCGCGGTCACTTTAAGAGACAATGAATGCATAACATATAATACACATCCGATTTGTTTACTTTCAGACATAACCGATAGTTTTTTCGAACATACTTTCCAAAGCGGGTATTTTGACATATTTTTATGTAGTTGTCGTACAAGAGCAAAAAGAGGCAAATTCGGTGTTCAAGTGTTTTGAGCCGCCTCTCTCTGCGTGGGCCCTGAATACTTGAACACCGCGGTGCTGAATCAGGCTCTTTCACATCTTTTATTGTGATTGTGATGTGTATTTGTTCGTTCAGGTGCAGGAGGAGCTTAGAGGAGAGCTTCCTGAAGGAGAGCTCGTTCCGAGTCTCGTGTTTGAATGCTTTAAACGCTTTTGAATGTTTAAATTGGCTAGTGGCAAAGCTTATGTGCGTTTACTGTGTAAATTTATAATGTATACATAAATACACAACCGTGCATGTATATATTTAAGTACAAATATGTTACGTTTATATATTAAATCTATATAAAATTAATAATATGAATATAAATATATGCATGTAAATATTTTCAAATATGTGTGTCTGTGTAGTTATATATACATAATAAATATACACAGTACACGCAGATATATTATGTAAATAAAAACTTTTATTTTGGATGCGATTACTCGTTTGACACCACTATCTAAAATACATATTTTTCGTAGTAAACTTCAAATATAGCTTACTCTAAAATGACCATGTTATGCAAATCTAACACGTATAATATTATACAACGAACTGTTTCCATACAGAAGAGCCTCTTCTCTGGAGAGGGGATCCTCCGGGGGAGGGGCTTCCGCAACATCCGGGCTTTTGTGACGCGCATGACAAGCCGTTGTAAAACTCGAGACGACAGTAAATACCAAAGAGAAGCAGACGGTCCATCAACAAATACATGTCTCTGTCAGACACAGCAGAGGGGGTATTCGCCTTTTGAAAACTCACAGGGGTCTATACATGTCCAAACACGATGCCTCGCCAACATTAAATGGTAAGTTAATTCGTTTTTAAACGGTGTATGATAGCACTATGCTATCGCCTCAACTTTAGGCCTCGGTCACCTGTTGTACCGATTCAAAAAGTATTCACCCGCTTTAAAATGTTTATTGTGCCGTTGGAATAATGTTTAAAGTTTTTAAGGGTTTTATGTGTGCACATTTCAGCAGTTTCGGGTCTGAGTTAGCAGTGCGTGAGTTAATTGTACACTACGACTGTGTTTCAAACCCTGTAGAGATGCCTTCCTAGACAGCACTTCTGGCCATCTGAGGCGTCTCTTAACGTGTCCTGTGATGCTGTCTAGTTAGGCAGAACTTAACACAACATTAGAGAATAAAATAAATATAACGTATTTATCACAGAGGTAGCTTATTATGATCTTGACAATCACTGGTATCAATCAGCTTTTTATTGAGTCTTAAATGTTAGTGGTGTAGGCAGCTTTAGACATGAACACAAATCGAGACCCACCACAGAAGTATTTTTTAATATAGTTTTGAACTACCGACATTACTAAAAACTAATGTAGAAACACATGATTTAAAAAAGGCTTTACTATTATTAATTGAGTAGTTATTACAAGCTTTAGTTAGGCAGTTGAAGTTATATTAATGTTTATAACAGTGCTTCTGTATAACCCTTACGCATGTTTACTGATGCACTGTTTAATGTGCAGGTGAAACATTGAGATCCAGACCGTTTCTCTCTTCCACCCAGAAGTGTCTTCATCACCACCTTGGCACTTAACATATGATTTTACATGAAGAGGGGCGAGAAATCCGAGGGATACAGACAGATGCGACCCAAGACGTTCCCTGTGAGTGATAATAGTAAACAGATGCTGCAGGAGATCCGAGAGAGCTTGAGGAACCTCTCCCGGTCGTCAGATGCTCCCAAAACCGACGTGAGCGCCGGGAAGGGACCGCAGGACGATCCCAGACAACAGGGGCGCAGCAACAACCCCAGGAACCCCCACCATCACCGAGCTCTGCAGGAGATCCGCAGGTCACTACTGCCATTCGCTAATGAAACGCCTTCCAGTGGAAACTACGCAGATATCAACAGACACATGCTTCAAGAGCTGCAGGACGCCGGCTTCGATGAGGTAATGGACCTTGTGGAGTTTGGTACGAAGAGAAGTTTGTGTGCTCTTCCCACCGAATGTGTCGTAACAATCACTTGTGCCAGGAATGTTCTCTACTGTCTAAGGCTGAACGATTTGGGAAAATAATCTAATTGCGATTTTTTTCCCCAATATTGCGATTGCGATTTAATATGCGATTTGTTTTGTAAAGATTTTTTTATCCTCTTTTTTCCCCAACAAAACGTAATGAATTATTTAAATATGACCAACACAATATTAGATGCATTTAGTGTGAAATGTTCTTTCCCATAGGCTGGGCCTATTTGTTATAATTAAATTAAAACATGTATGACTTGAAATAAATGACATTTTTATTGAACTGCTCGTTGCAGAAACATCTATGGCTTTGCCACTGTGCATTTCAATAATTTAAACAAAGGTATGCGCACTTTGTAAACACTGTGTGCAAAATTTACAGTCTGAAGAAAAAAATAATTAAAAATAATAATTATCTTACTGCTCCAAAGTCAGTAACATTTCACACAACTGCAACAGCATTTGCTTTGAAAATATTTAGTAAAATCAAAATAAATAAAGTTATAAATAAAAAAATGGAGAAATGCACTTTTAAATTAGACAAAAACTATTTGAATATTATAATTTGGAATAGATCAACCTCACTTATCAAGTACACAACAATAACACACCACACAGACTAAAGTTCACTACGAGTATGGCACTGCCAGCTATAATGATCCAACAGTTTTGTTCTCAGTGGCTCACAGGTTTTTTGCTAAGAAAACCAGAATATTGACTTTTGCTGGCTTCAAGGATGAGCGAGTGCAAGTCACAATATTCCCTCCTGTGCTAAAAAGACGCTCTGAGGGAGCGCTTGTGGCAGGTACACAAAGATACTTGCGGGCCATGATGCACAACTGTGGGTAGCTGATCTTGTGCACCCTCCACCAAGCCAAGGGATCATCTTCTCCATCAATGGTAGGAGTCATCAGGTAATTGTTTAACTCTGCCTCTGCGACATCTTCAACAGGCAAAGAAGGAGAGGCTGCACTGGTCTTGAAAAAACTGCCAAGAGACCTCTTCGCCTTTTCCCCCAAGGGCTGTGCACTTTGAGGCATCTGAACAGTTTCAGTACGAGACCTCTTCTCCTATTAGATAAAAACAACAGCCATTAGTTTTCCAGTTAGATTTTACAGAAAAATTGTGTTTTTGTGAAATACATAATTATCATTTACCCGATGATATGTACGCTGTGCTAAGTCTACCATCTCTGTCTTCAGTCGGGTCTTGATAGCAGGGATGTTGTCAGTACTGATGTACTGTATTTTGAACCTAGGGTCCAGGAAACAGGCAACATCCAAAAGCTCCTGGATGTTTGGGTCTCCATATTTATTATTGAGGTATGCTAGGACTTTGGTTTTTATTGATTTAGTCAGGTCAGTGTCCTCAGCATCTTCAGCCAGGACTGATGTGGCAAAAAGGTGAAGAACTGGCTTGAGGTAGGAGATGCTCACATACTCCTCTCCAGAAAGAGCATCAGTAAATTCCAGTAGAGGATGCAGTGCCTTGTGAATCGACTCCAACACATCAATATCTTGCCAGGTTGGGATGAGGGAGCGTGCATATCGATCTCCAGACAATACCTGAGAAATGGCTTTGGCCTGTTCAAGCACTCTAGCAATCATCATTTCTTTAGATCCCCATCTTGTTGGGCACTCCGTTATGAGGTTGTGCTCAGGGAGTTTGAGCTCCCTCTGTGCCTCCATCAGTGCTGCCTTCTTCTTCCAACTGTGGGAAAAGTGTCCCACCAGCTTCCTGCACAGTGCTGTTGCCCTTGACACTCTGTCATCTTTGAGTGCATTTTCTGAAAGAAATAGAAAGTAGTGTATTACACACAATTAAATTTGAGTTTTGTGATTCAAGGCTATCACTATTACACACTCACATTCTCTGTCATTCTAAAATGCACACATCCACACCCCTGTCCTCTCTCTCTCTCTCTCTCTCTCTCTCACACACACACACACACACACACACACACACACACACACACACACTTTTTGTGTTTATTTAGAACATGTAAAAAAACAAAAACAAACAAAAAAACAAAAATGCAGGTGGCCATTCCACAACAGACATAAAATCAAAACATAATATTTCAATTTACATATTAGAAAAGGAGTGGGAGGAAATATTAATTTAATGAATCCCCAACTACACATAATTTATATATTTGTATCCAGCTTATTACTAATCGACGCATCTCTCTCTTTTGCGCGCACGCACACACACACACACACACACACACACACACGCGCGACATAACTTACCAATGGCAAGATGTAATCTGTGCCCAAAACACTGGAGCCTCGTCCATTCATTAAGCCGCGCAGCCAGAACCATATTTGACGCGTTGTCCGTCGTGATGCAGACGTGATTCTCCTCGTGGAGATCCCAGCTGGCAAGCCCTTCTCTCAGGCCGGCTGCAATATTTTCCCCTGTGTGGTCGTCTGGGAAGTAGGTAGTTTGTAGGCAGCGAGCTCTGAGGTTGAAATCTTCATCAATAAAATGGACTGTAAGACTCTGGTAAGGCTCAGCTGTGCGGCTTGACCACATATCTGTAGTGCTAGCAAAAAACTCCACCGTTTTAACCTCCGCGGCGACTTTCTCTTTACACTTTTTGTACAGCTCCGGTATGGCAGTCTGACTGAAGTATGTACGGGAGGGTATATTGTACCGTTTATCAAGCGTATATGTCAATGCCACGAATCCAGGCTTGGTCATCGTGCTGAGAGGCATCATATCTTTGGCTATGAACTCGGTTATTGCCCGAGTGATTTCCCCGTGCCGTTTTGAATTACGTTCATACGGAGTGACACTTTCGAACATTTCGGTCAGTGATCCCTGTCTTGAGGTATTTGGCCTGTCTGGCGCACTGGTGCTCGGTATTTTGGTCATACAACTGTCATACATTGATTTGTGGTATTTTTTTAAGTGCTGAAACAAGTTTGTAGTGTTACCCCGTGAAGTCGCAACGGGAGCACGGCATGCTCTGCATAACACCTGAAGCTGTGCAGCATCTTCTTTTTTGAAACCAAAATAGTTCCACACCACCGACGTGCTGTTCCTCTTTGAGATTAAAGTCGCAGCTGTGTCAGTTACTGACTGTTCCGTCGAGGCAGAGGCCATTGCGCTACAGGTTAAAGATGAACTGACAGGATGAAAAGTTGTTGCAGCCGAGTTCTCCGCTCTTTCGCTCGCGTCACGTGCCCACCTCAAATCGCGCACGTAGCGATTAGAAAATCGCATTTTCTCATATCGCGATATTATCGCAAATGCAATTAATCGTTCAGCCTTTTTGAGGAATGACAGAAATGGTATGTTGCCAGACCAGCTCTGGTTGAAGAAAGGAGCTCAGCATGTCATACTCAAATGCTCATTAAACACTGGGTGTGATGTACATATTTAGTTTTTTTTGATGTGGTGGTTACGCAAAGGTTGTCAAAACAAATTTTGGTCCCTTGCTGCGGTTGTACAAGCAGAAAAACAGGAAAACCATCATTGTAACCTTACAGGTTAATTTCATTTGATTAGGCCTAAAAAAAAAAAAAGTTTGGTTCCGGTTGGTTGTCAGTTGAGGTCATTGGTCGGTAGGGATGTATATTTTTTTTTTTAATTTTTTTTTTTTTTCTCCAGTGGCAGTTTTACACACACACACACACGCACTGATTTTAAATGTGTGTACCGGTACTTTTACGACAGTGATTCTGTATTCCCGTTTAAAGTCTGTTGTTGCCATAGACGCGCAAAACGCACACACACACACAAAAAGCCTTCGCGGGAGTTTGACAGGCGATCTCATAGTAGATTAACATGGAGGATTTGAACTTGAAAAACGGAGTGTACAGACATCTTTTTGTAGTCAAACAACATTCTTTGTTATGTTCATTTATGTGGTTTATTTGATTTTGATGCTATAAATTAACTAGAAGCAAGAGACGATCAGTTAGTTTTAACTGATGATCTAACTTACAGCGATCTGTTCGACACATTCAAGAGCCACAAAACGGTATTTATTGTTTACATTTCTTTAAAACATGACCACATTTGAAAGGTGAAATAACCAAATGAGACTTTGTTTCATATTAAAAGTAAGCTGGTAATGTTAATGTCCTGTCTGTCAGCATGTTGTCAGTGCCCTCTCTGTTCCGCGATATATTGTTGACTCCCCCCCCCCCCCCCCCCCCCCCGTGTTTCTCTTAATGTTAAGATTTCCAAACCTTAAGTTATAGCTCACTTTAGGAATTGACAGTTAAAGGGTTTTGATGCAATACTTAATGGTTTTTAACGGATTACTAAAGTGTAAAACAGCATTTAAAGGAAACTGTAATTTAATTAACGATGTGTGAAAGACCGTTCTTCCCCAGTCTCATAAAATAAATTTGGGTCGCACATAAATTGACAGGGTCGGTCGGAAACCGGAACCAAACAAATTTTTTTTTTAGGCCTTATATGAAAATACTTTTGTAAAGGATAATGTGTAGTCAGAGACATGGTGATCAGGACTCAATGTAAATCGACTGTCTGCACGTAATTCCGATTTGTACGTAGTTGTTTGCCAAATAACTAAAAGTGGAAGGACATATAATATTGATTTGCAGATTATATACCTTTTGTGGCACACTGTATATGGGTGGACATGAATCTAGCACAGCTGTGTACAGTAGGGAATCACTTTCCTTGGACAGCCGTCAGTTATACAGTGTGCATAATGCACAAATATCACACCATAGAATGCCATTGACTAGTTTTCCAGAGAGCTATGAAATAGTAAAACAGTGTCATAACAAAGCAAAGGAAATTTTCGGGAGATTATGATTATCTCGATCAGCAGCTCTGGATGTTTTCCATTTAAATGCCAGTTAAAGGGTTAGTTCACCCAGATAGCAAAAGTATGTCATTAATAACTGACCCTCATGTTGTTCCAAACCCGTGAGACCTCCGTTCATCTTTGGAACACAGTTTAAGATATTTTAGATTTAGTCCGAGAGCTCTCAGTCCCTCCATTGAAGCTGTGTGTACGGTCTACTGTCCATGTCCATAAAGGTAATAAAAACATCATCAAAGTAGTCCATGTGACATCAGAGGATCAGTTAGAATTTGTTGAAGTATAGAAAATACATAAAAAAATAGCAAAAACGACGACTTTATTCAGCATTGTCTTCTCTTCCGTGTCTGTTGTGAGAGAGAGTTCAAAACAAAGCAGTCTGGATATCCGGTTCGCGAACGAATCATTCAGTTCACCAAATCGAACGGAATTGTTTTAAACGGTTCGCATCTCTAATACGCATTAATCCACAAATGACTTAAGCTGTTAACTTTTTTAATGTGGCTGACACTCCCTCTGAGTTCAAACAAACCAATATCCCGGAGTAATGCATGCACTCAAACAGTACACTGACTGAACTGCTGTGAAGAGAGAGATGAACACCGAGCCGAGCCAGATAACGAACAAAAGACTGACTCGTTCACGAGTCAAGAACCGGTTTTCGGATCACCAGTAGTTCTATCTGACAGTTCGATTGAATAAACCGGTTGAAGAAAACGATTCACCGGTTCTTTTGCACTCGACGTAATCCGCGCTCATAACACTAGCACAGAATAAGTTCAGAATCAATCACCAAAAGAATCATTCGTGCATCGGTTCATGCGCTCTGTGTGTCAGTCTGCTTCACGCTGAATCACACATGCGCAGTATCATCAGCTCCTCGATTCTTCTTATCTGGCTCGGCTCGGTGTTCATCTTCAGTTCTCTCTTCACAGCAGTTCATGAATTACTCCAGGATATTGGTTTGTTTGAACTCAGAGGGAGTGTCAGCCACATTAAAAAAGTTAACAGCTTAAGTAATTTGTGGATTACTGCATATTAGAGATGCGAACCGTTTAAAGCGATTCAGTTCGATTTGGTGAACTGAATGATTCGTTCGCGAACCGGATATCCAGACTGCTTTGTTTTGAACTCTCTCTCACAACAGACACGGAAGAGAAGACAATGCTGAATAAAGTCGTCGTTTTTGCTATTTTTGGACCAAAATGTATTTTCGATGCTTCCAAAAATTCTAACTGACCCTCTGATGTCACATGGACTACTTTGATGATGTTTTTCTTACCTTTCTGAACATGGACAGTATACTGTACACACAGCTTCAATGGAGGAACTGAGAGCTCTCGGACTAAATCTAAAATATCTTAAACTGTGTCCCGAAGATAAACGGAGGTCTCCCTGGTTTGGAACAACATGAGGGTGAGTTATTAATGACATAATTTTGCTATCTGGGTGAACTAACCCTTTAATGAGTGCCGCCATAGTCTATTGATTCTCAGTAGCAGTAAATGAATAGATGTATTTGTGTGTTTGTACAGGAGATGGTGGTTCGCGCTCTGAAGCAGACGAACAGTCATAGTGTGGAGGCAGCCATAGAGTACATCTGCAGGATGAACTTCCAGGAGCCTGCGAGGGAGCAGATAACAGCCACCGCAGCTCGGCCCGACAACACAGCCATAAAACAAGCAGGTAGGTATACTACAAGAGCCAGATAAACAATCTGATATATTCATTCCTTTTGATAGCTACATAACATGTAGATATAAATTGCTGGAATTGTTTGGGGGCAGCAGTTATGGGGTCAAACTATATAAGTTGTTTTCTGGTGCACTTGAACTTTAACCAGCCTAAATAAAAAGAGGCATCTTCAACACTGGCCATATTTAAAACGGGGTGTCGGTGGGGTCTTGAGAAGTATTAAAAGTTGATAAATCAATTTAGAGAATCTAAATGATGTAATAGCTGTGATCATTATTTGACCTTCCCTGATCATTCAGACAGGATCAGGAGCAGTATTACTGACACTCGGTCTCAAGTCTGCATCAAATCAAGCAGTCCTAATCACAGGTAAACTGTCTGCTCAGTCAGTCAAATCAGTCAGATGGTTGTCATGAGAAGTGTTTCACAAAAGAGCTATGGTGTGCAGACAGTTATCTTTTAAATGTACTGTGAACTTACTGCCCCGTTAGCACAGAGAGCTTTATTTTCCCTCATCAATAAGTTTTGTCAGTTTTGTTTATTGGTCCAATTCTTGTTTCTTGGGTTGCATCAGTTAGTCACTCAATTAATTATCTTGTGCTTGTCATTCCCTCCCCTCTGAATTATGTTGTATTGATAACGAGTTATCACAAAGTAAGTCTGTTTAGTTGTGCTATATTACAATAAATATATAGTAAATGTAAGTTAAAGTGATGTAAAACTTGTGGCGATGAGGTCTTAAAATGTATGGAAAGAGTCTTAAAAAAGGTCTTAAAAGGTATTATTTTATTAATTTAATTAATTTAAAGGTATTCTTTTAACTCCATGATTCCTGTATATACCCTGTAAAACATTTGGCAGTCTGATCAAAAATTTGTTATCCCACTGGTAATGAAAGGTTGAGTGCATTGTGTGCATGCGTTGTAGAATAAAGCAATCAGTTTGCTGTCACTTTGCCAACTTATTTAGGTTATCTATAGGTATCTAGGTATTCCAGGTATACAACAATTTACATAAATGCTTTTCTGAACATTACCTTAAGCAGATATTTCATGAAAAGAACAGTATGATGCATAGTAATTATGTGACACAAAGAAATGTGCTTGAATGTGAAAAAATATTTTCCTCTTTACTGCTAGTTATTGCCATAAAATATGCATGACTGAACAAGGTATGTTAGAAGATAGAATGCAGCTTACAAACATCTTGTAATATCTCCATCAGTATTTTAAACTTGGGGAAATGTCAGTAAAACAAATGTCATTGGCATTGTATTTACCTCTCAAAAGCCATTCAGTGTTAATAGCTTGTTATTTCTCTAGGGGGGGAATTTGCTCTAGAGAGAAGAATTTGGCTAAATATATGCCCTGTATTACATATTCATAACATTTTTACTTAATCTGTTTCTGATGTCTTATTTAAAGTATGTTTAATAATGTCATGAAAATAATTTTCTGACAGCCAACTTTTAAATTATTATAACATAATACCATTAAACATAAATGCTGCCTACTGGAATAAAATATGCCTCTGAGTTATAAATAAATGTTATCTAAAAAGAAATGGCAATCAAATTGAATAGTTTGGACTTCTTATTTTTAACCTTTAATATTATAATAATGTACCACCTGGCAGGGTTCCCTGTAAAGCTTTACCGGAGTGTTTTTTTTTTTCATTAAAGGTATAGTTCACCTAAGATTTAAATGAACAGGATTAAGATGACTTGTTAAAGTCTTCTCAGGTCCCTGTTGTTGATATAAGGATGTTTCCTTCTCCAGGTCCGTCCCAAATTCTACCGAAAGTGTTGCGGCGCCAAAGCTGGAAGGGTTCAAAGGAGTCTCTGGCCCCACAGCGACACGGTGCTCTAATGACTGATGGTATGATTTACCGTCCCAGTAGCCCTGGACCTCAAAGTGACCTCTCACGGCCTGCTACCTTTCCTCAAAATTTTTCCGCTGCGGCCAGCGGTCAACGAGTGAATCCTCCCCTCCCACGGCAGGTGCGTAGCATCACTCCTCCTCCCTCCTCATGGGACTCCAATCCCTCAACCAAGCGGTATTCTGCAAACTTGGATTACATGGTGCCTCGGCTCTCTCCTGTGCCTCAGGGGCCCCGACCCGATGGCTATATAAACCCTCCGTCCCCGGCGCAGCAAGGGATCAGTCCAGTGCCTGTGGGTCGGCAACCCATCATCAATGGGGGCAACAAGTTCACCTTCCCTCCATCCTGGCCCCAGAATGGCAACATACAAAGCGTACCACCACCTCCGTATCCCATGTACCAGACTAACAGACCGAGTCCCACGGCCCAGCAAATGCAATCCAGCGCTCTTGCTTCACCCTCGAACGGAGCCAACCTTCCCCCAAGCATGCTGGTGCCCAACCGCAATAGCCTCAACCTTGATATGTACAACCTTGGGGTACTTCCCCAGGTCAGACCTTCTGTGCAGCAGCCTCAGACTTCACCTGGTCAGGACGTTCCTTCATCACGGCCCCACAGCGTTCCTGGGCGCTCCAACTCCTTCACCAATGCCCAGCCCAATGGACGTCAGTGCCTGTCTGTGCCCAGCTCTCAACCCTCCGGCACGACCGTCACCACCATTACTCAGGCCCCCATTTTGCAGCCGGTGAAGAGTATGCGAGTGCAGAAGCCAGAGCTGCACACGGCCGTGGCCCCTACACACCCACCATGGATACAACAGCCTCCGCCCTCTGCTTATCAAAATCCGTCTGCTTCCACAGCTGCCCCCGAAGTCCCGAGCTACCAAGGCCCTCCTCCGCCTTACCCTAAACACCTGCCTCCACCGGGGTACGACCCCAACCCCGGCCCAAAACCCAGCAACAAAGAGGACGACGGGGTGGACCACGACAATGACACTGATAGCACCTGCTCCAGCGAGCGCGCTGAGGTCTCTGAGGAGCGCGAGAAGAAACAGATCACCACATCTCCTGTGCCGGTGCGGCGTTGTAAACGTGACGAGGAGCGCAAGGGCGAAAGCAGAGTTCCTATGTACTCCCCGCAGGCTTTCAAGTTCTTTATGGAGCAGCATGTGGAGAACATCCTGAAGAACCACCAGCAGAGGATCCGAAGGAAGAAGCAGTTGGAGAGCGAGATGCAGAGGGTTAGCATGCATTTCTTCACTGACACATCCTCTCACAATGTTCTTTGCTTCTCTGCTCTGCTGTTAAAGGGTTTGTTCATCCAAAAATGAAAATCCTGTAATTAATTACTCAACTTCATGGCGTCCAAAACCTGTAAGACCTTTGTTCACCTTTGGAACATAAATTAGATCTTAAGAAATCTGAGAGCTCTCTGATCCTGCATAGACAGCAGTGCAACTGCAATGTTCCCGGGTCCAGAAAGGTAGTGAGGACATTGGTAAAATGGTCTTTGTGATATCAGTGGCTCAATTTCAGTTTTGCGATTCTACAAGAATACTTTTTGTGTGCTAAGAAAACAAAAATAGTGACTTAATTCAACAGTTGTGGTGCGGTCTATGCAGAATTGGAGAGCTCTCAGATTTCATCAATATCTCAATTTTGTGTTCTGAAGATGAACGAAGGTCTTATGAGTTTGGAATGATATGAGGGTGAGTAATTAATGACAGGATTTTCATTTTTGGGTGAACTAACCCTTTAATTTCATATTGACTTAACTTTTCTATTGACTTTCTTCAATTTTTCCTTCCTCCCCTTTATGCTTCCTTTCTCTGTCTGTCTTCTATATGTTTCAGTCTGTGGATCTCCTCCGCAAGCCTAGTTTCTTTTCTATGTGTGATCAACTGGCTTTCATATTTCACATTTAAAGGTTTCTTCTGGAGTAATCTTCACTCAAGTGTGGCAACGTAAGACCCTGTCAGTTGGACAGCATGTATATGTTCCTCAAATATTCTTAAGAGCTCCGTTCTAAAGCCTAGTGAGCTGCCTACCAAGACAGCATTTCATGGTGTCATGCGTACATTGTTATGAAAATCAGTTCAGTGATGATTAAAAAAAGCTATCTATCTAGACAATGGACTGCGAGGCAGCTCACTGGGTTTAAGGACAAAGCTAAGATCTCAAGGGTTTCCTGCAGCTCTGTAAGTTCCCATCTATGCCCATGTGGGGTTTGTCCTCTCTTTTCACATTTTCTGCACTGATTGTTGTCTGTTGGGTAGTAATGTGTATGAATGCAGTTACTACACATTTACTGGTAGATAAAGTAATATTAGTTTAGACAAAATATTTCAAACAGAAACGTATAGTAGGTGTTAGGAGGTGATAAGAGAATAAACAGGTGCATCTAAAAATTTTTGAATATCATGGAAAAGTTTTTTATTTTTTGTAATTTAATTCAAAAGAGCAAATGTTCTTATATTTTAGATTCATTGCACACAAACTGAAATATTTCAAGAGTTTTTTTTTTGTTTTAATTCTGATGGTTATGACTTAAAGATTAGGAAAATAAAAAATTCAGTATCTCAAAAAATTTGAATATTTTCACAAAGATCAATAAAAAAAGATTTACAAAACAGAAATGTTCAAGATCTCCAAAGCAAGTTTAATTATACATTCAATACTTGGTTGGGGCTCCTTTGCACGAATAACTGCTTCAATGCGGCGTGACATGGAGGCAATCAGCCTGTGGCACTGCTGAGGCGTTTTGAAGACCAGGTTGCTTTGATAGCGGCCTTCAGCTCTTCACAATACCTCATAGATCTTTCCCTTCACAATATCTCATAGATTCTCTGTGAGGTTCAGGTCAGGCATGCTGTCTGGCCAATCAAGCACAGTAATACAATGGTCAGCAAACCACTTGGAAGTGGTTTTGGCACTGTGGGCATTTACTAAAGTACTTCTGCACAATGAAATCAGCATCTCCATAAAGCTTGCCAGCAGATGGAAGCATGAAGTGCTCCAAAATCTCCTGGTAGATGGCTGCATTGACTTTTGACTTGATAAAACACTATAGACCCACAATGAACACCAGCAGACGTCACAGCACCCCAAATCATCTCTGACTTCAGCAACTTCACTCTGGACTTTGGATTTCTGTGCCTCTCCAGTCTTCCCCCAGACCTTGATTTCCAAATGAAATGCTAAATTTACTTTCATCTGAAAAGAGGATTGTAGACCACTGAGCAACAGTCCAGTTCTTTTTCTCCTTACCCGAGATGAAATGCTTCTGACGTTTTTTTCTGGTTCAGAAGTGGCTTGGTTCTATGAATGTGGCTTGGTTCTTGATGCGCAGACTCCAGCTTCAGTCCACTCCTCGTGGAGCTCTCCCAACTTTTTGAATCGTTTTGTTCCTGACAATATTCCCAAGGCTGTGGTCATCCCTGTTGCTTGTGCACCTTTTCCTACCACACTTTTTCCTTCCAGTCAACTTTCTATGAATATATTTTGATACAGCACTCTGTGAACAGCCAGGCCTTTCATCAAAGCCTTCTGTGGCTTACCCTCCTTGTGGAGGATGTTGATGATTGTCTTCTGGACAACTGTCAAGTCAGTAGTCTTTCCCATAATTGTGGTTGAATGTTCTAAACTAGCCCAGGAGGTACCCAGTATTTATACTCAAAATTACTAATCAATTAAATCAAGCTCAAATGATTTAAAAAAAAAAAAAAAACTCTTGAAATATTTCAGATTGTGCAATTAATCTAGAATATAAGTTTGCTTTAAAAAAAAAAAAATAATAATAATACATTACAAAAAAAAGACCTTTTCCATGATATTCTAATTTTTTGAGATGCACCTGTAAAATGCATACTTGTGTTAAAATGTGCATGAAATGAAATCCAGACGGCCAGCAAGTGACACTGAGTATCAGTCATGCTGAAGCATGTGGGAAACATATTACAGTTGAAATTCTAGCAACATTGCAAATTCTGATTGACTTTTCAAGTACATTTGCATTTCCTAGTTGTGCAAGCACGATCAGTGGCAAAGTATTATAAAAAAAAAAAGAGTACTGAGGTAGTTTTGATCACTGTAGGAAACCCTGTGCATTGCATGCGTTTTTTTCAGTGCTGGATGCTGCTGCCTGCCAAAGTTGTGAATATTACATGATTGAATGGCTTGTATGTTTTCTCAAATAATTTCAGAAGTTAATTTAATCTGTCTTTGTGTGTTGTATTTAAACCTATGTGTAAGTATCTGCTGTGTTAGGACTGGTCTCTCAACAATGTGTTGTGTGTCCAGGTGGGACTTTCAAATGACGCTCAGGAGCAGATGCGCATGATGCTGTGCCAGAAAGAATCCAACTACATCCGCCTCAAGCGTGCCAAAATGGACAAATCCATGTTCGAGAAGATCAAGACTTTGGGAATCGGGGCATTTGGAGAAGTGTGTTTGGCTCGGAAAGTGGACACGGGAGCGCTGTATGCCATGAAGACCCTCCGTAAGAAAGATGTCCTCTTGCGGAACCAGGTGGCTCATGTGAAAGCTGAGAGGGATATTCTCGCTGAAGCTGATAATGAGTGGGTCGTCCGGTTATACTACTCGTTTCAGGATAAGGATAACTTGTATTTTGTGATGGACTACATCCCTGGTGGGGACATGATGAGTCTTTTGATCAGAATGGGCATTTTCCAAGAGGACTTGGCTCAGTTTTACATCGCAGAGCTCACCTGTGCTGTGGAAAGCGTCCACAAAATGGGTTTCATCCATCGAGACATCAAACCTGACAACATTTTAATTGATCGTGATGGACACATTAAACTGACAGACTTTGGCCTGTGCACTGGTTTCCGATGGACTCATGATTCCAAATACTACCAAAGCGGTGAGCCTAGCATACAACTCAAAGACCAAAATATATTTATGCTAAATTAACCCCATTATTTTGTGCTATTGTAGACTAATAGCTACCTTTTATTGCCAATAGTTAATGCATAGAGCATAACATTTGTTTATTAAATTAACGGTAATCAGTGTTGGGTGTAACGTGTTACTGTAATTAAATTACTTCTCCACTGAAAAAGTTAAGTACTGTTAATTTTTAGGCAATTTACCGTATTTTTCGGACTATAAGTCGCACCAGTCCAAAAATACGTCATGATGAAGAAAAAAAAACATATAAGTCGGACTGGACTATAAGTCGCATTTATTTAGAACCAAGAGAAAACATAACAGCCGTGAGAGGGTGCTCTATGTCTTCAGTGTAGACTACAGGAGCACTGAGCAGCATAGAGCGCCATCTGGCGGCTGGAGACAGTAATGTTTTCTCTTGGTTCATTTCTCTTAGTTAATTTCTCTTGGTTCACGTCAAATTAATTTTGATAAATAAGTCGCACCTGACTATAAGTCGCAGGACCATCCAAACTATGAAAAAAAGTGCGACATATAGTCCGGAAAAAAAGAAATTGGTTACTTATGAAGTACTTGCGTTACGTACTGTAAATAATTTAAACAATTCTAAAATCAATATTGCATTTAAAATCTGAATTTACAGTCTAATAACTGAATGCAGCGTCTTTAACTCTGTGAACGTTCACTTTCAGTTTTTTCTGATTCACAGAGATTATTAAATTGAACATTAAATACTCGGATACAGATGAGATAAAATGAATCGACTCTAAAAAGGGCCTACTTTTATTTGTGTACACTGACATTAACAACAAAACATTGTGCTTTTGTAAAATAAACTAAACGAACAGGGTGCGCTTTCTACTGTCTTGGGTGGGTTGGCATTAAATATGGCAGTCATAAAAAAAAAAAAAATTACAGTAGCCGAGCCTAATAATATTTTGCTTGTATTAAAAATATTGGTCTCAACACAGGTTTTTTTGTATCACTAGTGCTGTGTCCGTTCTTGGAGCATATAAGCCCTGCTTGCAAGAGGCGCACCTCTTTCGGCTCGTGCTGTTCTGTAGTTAATTAATTCTTAATTATATTCATTATTAAACAAACAGTAGCAAAAAATGTAAGATTTGAAAAATAACTGTCAAAACTTGGATATGTGTAGATTTTCCAACTTCCATGTCTTGGTGAAAAAGCCTTCTCAACAGTGAGTTTTGGTGAGGAGTTGTCTTCAAACGTAACAGTCACATTTCACCATCACATCAGTGTAACTTTGTTAACATTAATAGATCCTGAATGTACTGTTGAACGAAACGCATTGGAGAATTGATAAAGGTTGGTTCTACTAGGGTAAGGTGTTCAACTTTTTCTATCGGTGTCTTGTCAGGTGATCATGTGCGTCAGGACAGTATGGACTTCAGTAAGGAGTGGGAAGACAGTGCTAACTGTCGCTGTGGAGACCGTTTGAAACCACTGGAGCGCAGAGCCGCTAGACAACATCATCGCTGCTTGGCACACTCATTGGTGGGCACTCCCAATTACATCGCACCTGAGGTTCTGCTGCGCACAGGTACGTCAGTGTGTGTGTGTGTAGTTAGCACCTAATCGCAAACCATAATAAACTTCATTTATCAAGCACTTTTCATATACTCACAAAGATTGCTTGACAATGAAATGCATCTTTCATGTAAGAAGTAGTTCACACATAAATATACTCACCCACTTCATTCAAAACCTCCATGACTTTCAGTCTTCAGAAGATGTTTGTGACTGAGACGACATTCATGCTCATTGCATCTTTTTTTTTTGCATACATTGAAACAAATCAAATAATCAGAACATTTTTAAGGCTGTTCATCTCTTGTTAGGAAACAAAAGACAATATCAAACTACCAAATGATCTCATCAGTTGAGCAGGAAGAATGAAGGCACAGTTATACTTCTGTCCATTTTTTTAAATTTTCAGTATTCATTATGGCCTTGCCTTTTTTTTATCAATGCTGTTATTTGTGTGATGGAATATGTGTAGTTTACAGTAACTGGTTTATTTGCACATATATATTTAAAACCGGAATAATGTACATTTTTGCAGAATTTTGTGTTTATTTATAATAGTGGCACAAACATACTGTTTTTCTGAGTGTTTTATTCATTTACTTGTTTTATTAATTCAAGGTTACACCCAGCTCTGCGATTGGTGGAGTGTGGGTGTTATCCTCTATGAGATGATAGTCGGTCAGCCTCCTTTTCTGGCAACAGCTCCTCTTGAGACCCAGATGAAGGTGAGAATATATGCTGGTCTTTATAGGTGGATATGTGTTTGGTCTCATGTTGTAACACATACAGTGGTGGCCAAAATTATTATTGGCCTTTTTTTTTTTTGCCTAAAAAACATAATTTTATTTCATAATTTTCATGAAACATGCAGCTGGTTTCTCTGAGCCATTTTTCTCCAACAATTACCATGATTGCAAATGTGATATTGATTTTTTTTTACAACAGTTCAATAAACAAGTTTACTTAATAGATTTGCATTTTAGACACCATACTAGTGCTGAACGATGTGTCGTTTAAGCATCGTTATCGCGATGTACAAATCCACGATAGTCACATCGCAGGATGTGCGATGTAGGCTGTCGTAGTTGATCCGTTATTCATTAACTGTACGGCCCTTGAGAAATGTGATTCGCGGATTAATTGCACAGCTTAACCATCATAGAGTGAAAGTTTATCATTTGCAGAGAGAGCGAGAGCGCGCGAGAGAGAGACAGAGGGAGAGACTTTGACTTTTAAGCTTCTTTTATTCACAGACACTTAATAAAAAACAATAAATATTATGTTACACAATAACAAATAAAATCCTATCTACATATACATGAATAGGTTATTAGCTCACATTAAAATTAATTTCATTTCATAACATTATAACATAACCTCTCTCTTCACTTGGTTGACATAAAATACCTTTAGTACCCCACAAAGAAAAAGAAAAAAAAATCAGTATCATTTACAAATTCATAAAATTTATACTCCATAATTAACCTACTTTTTACCAAAATCTTAAACGTATATAAAGGATCAGTTTCTCCATTAAGAAGTGTTCTATTTTTCCTCGTCAGCCATATAGCCATTTTTGCCTTACCAAACAAAAAATTGATCAAAACTGTGTGTGTTCTGCTTGAGGCACTATATTTTGGTCCAAAAACAAAAAGACCATTTGTAAAGTTGAAACCAAAACTATGACACAATTCTCTTAATACACTAAATATTTCTTTTAGCCTTGAACAACCAATAAAAATATGAAACGCAGTTTCTGAAATTCCACAAGCACTCTTCCTCCTGCAAAGGGTTCAAACGTGCCTTATATCGATCTTATATAAGGACCTCCAACTACCTTTTGGGGAAGTACCAGACTCAACAAATTCAGTCCACTTAGTTTCTGGAAGTTCTTTTAACGCTCTTAAATTGAGATATTTTACACAAACACAATAAAGAGCTTTCTTAGAAGTAATATTAAAAAGACCAAGTTCAGGCGTCCTAAAAGAGAGCAGACTTCCTTCAAACTCCTGCAAGTCTATTACATCCACAGTCACACTGATCTTGGGGAATACATTCTTCGACTTTTCAACTTTTAGTGGCAGAACAGGAAAAAAGACTTGAATTTCAGCTAGCAGCTTTTGCACAACTCGAAAGAATGTATACCAGTCTTTATGGCCAGTTTTTCTGCACTAATCCACTGGTCATTTGACCTAAGATGGCAGATCTTATAAATTCCTGCTCTCACCAAACTTGTGCGTACAGTCTGAGTATCCAATATCGCACTGGGTAGGTGAGAGTTAAAAATTAAGGGTTCTTCAAGATCCCAAAGAGTCTGTGTTTCAGAAGTCTCCCTTTTAACAATAAAAATCTGCCATGCATTGAGTACTGAGGCATAAAAAGATGGGAGCCCACTAAGATCCATCTCCTTTAAATTCATTAAAAAGAGATGTCGATCCAAATTCAACCGTCCCACTCGATTCAATAAGGCACAAGCCACTCTTATCCAGCTCTGACACTGATGATAAAGTAGTTTCTGAGCAGTTTGCAGTCTAAAAGCAGCCACTTTAGACTTAATATCCATAAGACCTTGACCTCCTTCATGAACCTGCAGATACAAAACTAACTCTCGTAGCCAATGTTGTCCAGACCAGAAAAAATTTACAAACAATTTTTGGACTCCTCCAATAAAATCTTTCGGTGGATTCAATACAATTAATCGATGCCATAGGATAAAGGCGGCAAGAGTTGAGGCAAAATCCAGTTCCATTCTGACAATCTGGCACAAACTTTGTCCTTCACACCTTCCCAGTTTTTTCTTTGGTAGTTTTCAGAACCCATAAAAATACCTAAAAACTTAAAACCAGTTTTTACTAGGGATGTCCCGATCAGGTTTTTTTGTCCTCAAGTCCGAGTCATTTGATTTTGAGTATCTGCCGATACCGAGTCCCGATCCGATACTTAAGTGAGTGAAGTGACATTCAGCCAAGTATGGTGACCCATACTCGTAATTTGTGCTCTGCATTTAACCCATCCAAAATTCACACACACAGAGCAGTGAACACACACACACACACTGTGAGCACACACCCGGAGCAGTGGGCAGCCATTTATGCTGCGGCGCCCGGGGAGCAGTTGGGGGTTCAGTGCCTTGCTCAAGGGCACCTAAGTCGTGGTATTGAAGGTGGAGAGAGAACTGTACATGCACTCGCCCCACCCACAATTCCTGCCGGCCCGGGACTCGAACTCACAACCTTTCGATTGGGAGTCCGACTCTCTTACCATTAGGCCACAACTTTCCCTTCTATAATACATAAAAAAAGAATAAAGAAGAGCGAAAAAACAGATCCAGGATCTTCAATAAATTACATTTTGAAATATATTCAAATATAAAACAGCTATTTTAAATAGGCTAGTAAAAATATTTCAAAATCTTACTGTTTTGCTGTACTTTGGATCAAATAAATGCAGGCTTGGTGAATAGAAGGGACTTCTTAAAAAAAAAAAAAAAAACCTTAACAAGCTTACTGTTCAAAAACTTCTGACTGGTAGTATAGGCAACTTTATTTTTTCTCTAATTTCTAGCATTTTATTGGCTTAGAAATCTATAAATGCTGGACAATAACAAATAATAATGATTTGTTTATATACTACAAACACTGTTTATCACATAATGCAGAATAGTTTCTATACTGTAATAATTGCTGTGTCAATCAGCACTGCATTGTTCATACTTTATTTATCACCTGCTGGAGATGACTTGAAGAACAATTTATTGTCGTGATCTTCGTGTTTGCATAAGTTTCTGTTTTCCTGTGAGCACCACATCGATAGCTGGACGCTTTTGTCCATATTAGGAATATCCTGATATCAGCGTGAGAGCGCGCTCCGGCTTCAAGTATGAATGAAACACACACTGCATGAGAGTTTAGCGCTCTGTGATGTTCATCTCGCTGTATCCTGGGTCCGAATGAAATATCAGGTCATGCGCAAACTATCATGTCTCTTTGAGTTTGAATCTATATTTATTCACACCAGCTCTTGAAAACAAAGTGATGTCATGCCGCACGGGTTGCTGTTTCTGTGCGGAGTCAAAAGGGTCTAACTCTGTGCCACCGCATAACAAAAGATGTGTTAAAAATTAATGAGAATATATATATATATATATATATATCCGAGTCCTGATCTGGAGGTAACGTCCGAGTCTGAAACCACACGATCGGGCCCGATTTCCGATCACGTGATCGGATCTGGACATCCCTAGTTTTTACCCACTTAAAAATGCATTTACCAGTTATCCCTGAGAATGTTGTTTTATCATTACACCAAAATGCTTCTGTTTTACCCCAGTTGTGTTTTGTGGAAGATGCTCTCTCATACAATCCAATACTGTAATTAATAATATCAATATCGTTTTGTTCTTTCACAATTACAGTAATGTCATCCGCATACGCAGTCAGTTTAACAGAATACATATCATCACCAATCCTTAAACCAGTCAGATTTTTTCTTAGTAGACATAAAAGTGGTTCCACTGCTAAAGCATAAAGCTGACCTGACAGTGGACACCCTTGCCTAATACCCTTCTGTATTCTTATTGGTTGACTTAAACCACCACCAATCTTTAAAATAGAAGATACATTCATATACAAGATTTTGATCCAAGATATAAAAATATTTCCAAACAAAACGCATGTAATGTTTCGAACAGAAAACCATAGTCAACTCTGTCAAAGGCTTTTTCCTGATCCAGGCACAAAAAACCTACATCCACTTCATAAAGTTTAGAGTAGTCCATAATATCTCTGATCAAGAAAATTTATCATGTATCGTTCTTTCAGGAATACAATAGAACTGGTCTTGATGTATTATATCCCCCAAAACAGATTTCATTCTATTGGCCAATAACTTAGCTATTATCTTATAGTCAGATGTTAGAATTGAAACAGGCCTCCAGTTTTTTAGGAAACTCAAGTCTCCTTTCTTAGGTATCAGTGACAACACTGCCCGTTGACAACTTTTGGGAAGTAGTTTATCTTTAAAACATTCTTGAACCACCTCATAAAAGTCTCTTCCAATGATCTTCCAAAAAGTCTTATAAAAGTCCACTGGTAGTACATCAATTCCAGGTTCACTGCCAGCATTCATCTGCATTACTGCATCAGTTAACTCCTTAAAAGAAACAGCACTGTCCAGAGACTGACTCCGCTCTTTAGAGATGGTAGGAAGTTGTTGTAATAATTGTGAAATGCATCCAGTATCGGTGTCCTCCTTTTTATATAGTTCTGAATAAAAATCCACTGCAATCTTCCGCATTTTTCTTGAATCAGAGGTCTTTAGTCCATCTGGTGTTGTTAAACAGTGCATTTCATTTTGTTTCTTTAA
The DNA here is from genome assembly GCF_963082965.1 of Carassius carassius. Lineage (NCBI taxonomy): Eukaryota > Metazoa > Chordata > Actinopteri > Cypriniformes > Cyprinidae > Carassius > Carassius carassius. The sequence continues at coordinate 28,806,304 of NC_081781.1, read as the reverse complement.
GACCTTTTCTAAATTAAAAAAATACGCAGTGGGAGCATCCATGTCATGTATAGACATAAAACGAGCCCTTATCAGGGCACCTTTAGCCCGAACTTGCGATAAAGTTTCAAGATCTTGCTTCTTTTCAGATAACTTTCCATCCAATGATGGATCTGACTGTTGGATCATTCCAGATGTAATCTGAAAAATCTCTTGCTCTATTTCAGATATTTTTTGTTGAATTTTTCTGGTAGACAAGAAAGTAAATTGTTGACAAAAAACTTTTATTTGGGTCTTTCCTGTCTCCCACCACTGTATCAAACTTTCAAAATCATCCTTTTGGGAAACCCACTCACTCCAAAACAATTCACATTTTTCTAAAAAATCTTTTTCTTTTAACAACGCTACATTAAACTTCCAGTATGTACTTTTATATTTTTGATTTGTCAAAGCAATATTCACAGTAATAAAATGATGATCTGATACACAACATGGAAAGATGTTACACTCCATTAATCTATTATTTTCTGTACGCTTGACATAGAACCGGTCAAGTCTAGCTGCGCTAATCCTCCCTTGTGAAACTCTTGTCCATGTATATTGTTTTACAAAATTTTTCTTTTCTCTCCACACATCTATTAAATCATGTTTAACAATAATACTTTTTAAGAAAGAAGCTGAAACAGTATCTGGTTCCTCATTATTTCTGTCTAAAAGAAAATTAAGAGTACAGTTCCAATCACCACCGACAATTATAAATTCATCCAGGGTAAAAGTTTTTAAAATATCTCCCAACTTTTTGAATAACAAAGTTCTTTCTGTACCTCTATTTGGAGCATAAATATTTATAAAAACAAATACTTGATTATGAATTTCAGCTTTCACAATCAAAAGCCGCCCTTTCTCCAATTCTATTATTGATTAAAATATTAACAATAATATTAGCTGAAAATAGGATCGCTACTCCAGCACTGACATTTGTGCCATGGCTTAGAACGCTTTCCCACAACAAATTCAACTGCGATTCATTATTGGAATCACTATGCGTTTCTTGTAAAAATATTACATTATTTTTTTTAAGCCTAAGAAATTTGGATAGTAAAGCTCTTTCCACCATCCCTCAAACCCATTAACATTTAAAGATCCCACTCTTAGAATCTGCATAATAGGAGAGAGAAAAAAGAAACAGAAAAAGTAAAAGCAGAAAAAAGAAAAAGCAAAAATAGATCCCACACCCATGTGCTTTTTATTTTTTCCGCCTTGACATTTTTGCCTGATCATTTTGAGCTTTACGTACAGCCGTCATGAATTTTTTCAGCCTAAATCTTTTTTGTTTCGAAATCACTTCGTAACCAACAGTCTTCTGAGCAATCATTACCGATTTAACAAATTTGTTACCATCAACGACGTATTTTAAGACATAAATTTTTTTTCCTTTAGTTTGATCCAGAAATTCATTTAATTCTTCCACAGAATAAAACGTCATTGATCGACTGACTGTAATCAAATTCAGACACCTCCGAGCCGCTATCACATCCCTCCATCTGAGCCTCATCGCTATCTTCATCTACTACCAAAGCAGACTGCAAACCACTACCACTTTCATCCTCAACACCAGTACTCCGTCCACTGTCCTTTACAGAATCAACTACATTTTTCGGCACAATTGAGCCTCCTTTGTTTTCAGCATCTTGTTTAGATAAATTAGAAGCACTCATCTCTGATTTTGAACTCTGTTCTGAAGCGCTTTGCTCAGTTGAGGATTTAACCTGGGTTGTTTCGCTGGGTTGAGGAAATCCACTGGCATAAACAAATGCCTCGATATCCTCACCTTGAGTTTCCTGCCTCTCTTGTTTTTTTGGTGGAATCGTTGTCTTTTACAATGTTAAGTCTTTTTTCCTTATCATGATTTTCAGTATTCTCGGTTCGATCTACGTGCTCTTCAATATTTCCGACCTTCACTTCATTCTCCGTCTTTTTATTATGCGGGCAAGTAAATCTCTTATGCCCCAAAACTCCGCAATCAAAGCAGCGCATACTATCTGTTGTTGCCAATATCATGTACGAACTATCTCCATGTTGTATGTGAAAAGATATTTCCAAAGTCTTAGAGGGTACATTTAAAAACATGAAAACATGTCTTTGAAAAGACAACACGTTTCAATGCAGTATTTTTGCATCCAAGTGGAACTGCTTTGTTGGAACTAGCAAACTTACCAAAATGACCAAGTTCTTTTATTTCTTTATTAGAAATGAAAGGAGGCACGTTTGAAATCTTTACTTTAGTAGCAGGTGCGCGCAACGGCGTTACCTGCACCAAAGTGTCTGACACAACAATTCCGTTTTCAACAAGCCTGTTCACTAAATTTTCCTCTTTCAGAAAAACTACGATGGCTTTGTTCATTCTGGAGGCCGAGACTATTTTTCCATGTCCCACAATTTCTTTCTTTCCATAGTTTTCTAAATCATCAAACGGATTTTAACGATTTTTTTTCTTTTCTTTTTTTTTTCAAAAATAAGAGACAAAAAGTGATAAATGAAAAAAATAAAACCCCACCATAAAAAAGGGAAAATTGAAACGAATTCAAATGCACCGCTCTCACACCCCACGCCACACTCTCGCTTCCCAGCATGCAACACACCCGAGAGAGAGAGAGAGAGAGAGAGCCCCGGCCGCACGCTCACGTCTTCAAACAACACTAGCGCTGTCTTGCTCTCTCTCCCTCGTGCATATGGTGTCGATGTTTAAATCATTTAAAATGAGAATATAAGTGTGCTCACCCCATTTTTGTTTGTAAGAAAAAATTAGATTAGATTTCATATCGCAATATATATTGCAGAAAAATAAAATATCGCAATGTCATTTTTTCCCAATATCGTGCAGCCCTACACCATACTGCCTGTTTTTGTGTTGTCTTGAAAAAAAAAACATTTTAATTCCAAACACAGCCCTGCACTGTTTTACGTCTCTGAGCAGCATGAGGGCATTTCATTCCTGAATTAATCAACCTTTTAATTTATTCTGTTCAGTCGCAATGACTCACTCATTAAAAGTGACTTGCTCCCACCTACTGGCAGTTTTCATTTCAATTTTAAATTTGAAGTCTCTTTTATTATTTAAATATTAGTATTTAAAATGTTTGTTTAATAGATCAAAGTGTTATTTCTGCATTTGTAACTGCAGTTTAAGAGCATTCATGTACAGCATTAAACAGCATGTGAATCCACCTAAACGCCACTTTAGATGCAGCTTCTGTGTTTCCTCTGCATTGCAAAGATGAATTTTGTTGATACTGATGTAATTAGCTTGGTAACAGGCCAAATGTCTTATTATTCTATAGGGGTGCTCCGATCATAATCGGCCGATCGTGATCGGAGCACCCCTATTATTCTAATTCACTGACTACATTGAAGAATTTGACACCAAAGATAAATGGCTTTAGAAAGGTAAAAATGCTCATAAACTTTAACAATCAATAAACTTTTTAAATGTTTAAAATGAAAAATGAAACTTATTGGAAAAGATTAATTTCTGTCAGTGTGAACTGACACGGAACATGAAGAATATCAAAAACTCAAGGAGTTATGTCCACGGCAGTCCTTAAGATACCAACACAATTACACACTTAGCAAAATATCACCTAATTATCATTATCGATAAAATCCCAGATAATATTGAGATGTCTCTCTGGCGTAGTTAATATACAGTATTTCCTGAGAACTTCAACACTAATGTTATCCCATGCCTTCTGCAACTCAAGCCACAGGCTTTCCATTGAAGGTACAATAGAAGTGTTGCCACAAATTTGCTTGATAGGGTTGAGGTCTGGACTTTGAGGGGCCCAGTCCATCATTTTCCTTCCGCCGCTGGTAGTTTGTTTTATGGTATTGTAATGGTCAATTCAACAAAAACATCTGAAAACCTCAAATATGCCAAGTGTTCTTACAATTTTGGCCACCACTTTGTGCATCATTATAACGAGCCGAGTGGACACTTGGCCAAGTAAATCAACAGATGCTGTCAGTCAGTGCAGTTACGGAGTTTAATCATCTCGCTGTGTGTTTGTGTGTCCGTCTCAGGTGATAAACTGGCAGACGGCCCTACACATCCCCCCGCAGGCCAAGCTGAGTCCGGAGGCCACCGACCTGATCCTGAAGCTCTGCCGTGGCCCTGAAGACCGGCTTGGGAAAAACGGAGCCGATGAGATTAAAGCCCATCCCTTCTTCAAACACATCGACTTCTCCACAGACATGCGGCAGCAACACCATGCGCCTTACATCCCCAAAATCACACACTGCACTGACACCTCCAACTTTGACCCCGTTGACCCCGACAAGCTCTGGAGCGACGATGCTGACAGCAACCACGACACACTCAACCGCTGGTTCAAGAATGGCAAGCACCCCGAGCACGCCTTCTACGAGTTCACCTTCCGCCGCTTCTTCGATGACAACGGCCACCCGTACAGCTGTCCCAAGCCCATCGAGTGTGAGGATTCAGACGGGGAGGACGACGAGCCGGTCAACCCATCGAAGGGGTTCGGACCAGAACAGGGGCGGGATTTAGTCTATGTTTAGTGTGAATGTGTGTGTGGGGGAAACGAACACAGAAATCAAAAGAAACCAACCAGAAATGATATTTTGCGTGAGCCTGTAATGTAGGAGCATTCATATTAGCATTGTGATTGTCATCGTAAGTTAATTTCAAACCTCCATTTCTCTTAACTGCAATGCAAACAAATAGATTTTAATAATAATAGATCATTATTATTCATCATGGTAGTATTTTTTTTCTTTTTTTAATCTTTATTCTGATGCATTAGTCATATTTTTATGTAATTAAAATGATTACAGTAAGTCAAATCGCCATTTAAAACAATTAAAATGTTTCAGAAGGAAAACATTTGAACACAACGTAAATTTCTTTAATTCTCATGAACATGGCAACAATTTTAAATGCTCTTAAATGGGCTTGATTTTTATTATGTAAAATATGATTTCTTCTTTCTTTTGATTTATGGATAACATCAGTACATATTTTCACGAGACGGACCTGTGTAGGATGCGAGTGTGTTTTATGTTTGTGTGTTTGTTCTCTCTCTTTCTTTGGTGGTGACTGGTGGAGTGTGCTTTGACACTTTGTGCTGTATTTATTATGTTTCGTTCAGGATGCACTTGTCTGGTGCCTTTTAAACAACCGAGAATATAATGATGCAGTGGAGCTCTGTATTTTTACTCCTCTTTAATTTATTTAAAGACTTTTTTTAATGGTAGCTGAAACAAGTTGAATATTTTCTTCCTGAATTTATGTCTTTATTTATGATTGTGTGGATTTGTTTCTCGTTCTGAGTGGCACAGGGCACTAGACTGCACAGGGATTTCGATTTTTCCCTTTCTTTCACCAAAACTATGAGGGAGATTATGGTGTACGCTGGTAAATTTAGAGTTCCCAAGAAAAAGAAAAAAACCTTGTAAATGTTTGTGCTGTGTATTTTTATTTATACACAGATATTGTATATATAAGTTATGCAGTGTAAATTAGCCTAGTACTATACGCCCTTTTTTTTTTTAGCCCCAACGGTTTAGGAAAGAAACCATGGGCTACATACTGTTCTGTTCAACAGGATATGATGTCAAAACAATACAGTACATATCACTACAGATGAGCACAAGACTTTTGGTTTCTCTCCTTTTTCTGAAGAGATTTTGCTGTCACTACCAAAGCCTTCTGTTTTTCCTCAAGAACAGTCTTCTGGAGTCATTGTTTTAGTATTTTATTTTTCTGATTTCTCTCTAATATCCTGTGCATCTCATAATGTAATAAGGAAAGCCTTTTCCTGATTAAGCTGGTGGTCTTATTCCCAGGAAAAGAATCTGTAGCTACTTTTTGAGTGTAAATTTGCCTTGAATGGGAGAAAGAATAAATAAAAGGTCTTAAGCACAGACTACATAATTCAGTGTAAAAATGCAGGACACATAAATGTAAATCCAGCAAGTTGCTATGAATTCAAAATTTACATTTATTCAAATGGAATGTTGCTGTGCTAATAACTGATTTATCAGTGTGTGTTATTATTATTATTTTAGTACGTAAAGAATTGTTTATGGCACTGATGGAACGATACAATAAAATTTTGGCTAAGAATGCGACACCCTTAATAGCTCACTTTATGCAACATTTGGAACATTTGTATATATATATATATATATATATATATATATATATACACACACACCATTCAAACCTTCAGTTTTGTGTGTGTAAATGGTAGACTGAGTGTACCACATTCAAAGAATGGGACATTAGAATATAGGCATATACTGTATGACAAGTCAAATTAATAGAATAAAAAAAGCTTAAATGTAGTACTTAAGCAAAATACATTGTTAGGGTGCTGAAATTATAGTTTAAGCTTAACCTCTAAAGTGCATTAATAATAAATTGGTTCCAGTCCAGAAAGGTTTTTTGAGATGAGATGTAGAACGCAAGTGTGAGGAGTTCCTCCAGCATAACCATGTGCTACATAGATTAAAATCAGATCGTTTTCTATTGAATTATTGAAACAAACACAAACTTTGTAAGAAATAAATAGAAAGTATATTTATTAGATTTGTACAGAAAAATACAAATCTAACATTACCTGATTGCCTGAATATGCACACCCTTTTATAAGACATGGTACTCTGTTTGAAATTGAGAAATTACACAAGTACATAGGTATTTGCAATAATGGCATCGTAAACAAGTGTCAGAAGGGTGCAGCAAACACATTCCAAAGAACAGGACACCAGATGAAAACATGTTGGCTGCCAAGAAACTTAAAGTAACTTTAAAGGAGATGCATGAACGTCTGGAAAGGAAAAGATGTGGTAGAAAAAAAAAAAAAAGTGTACAAGCAATAGGGATAACTGCACCCTGGAGAGGATTGTGAAACAAAACCAATTAAAAAATGTGGGGGAGATTCACAAAGAGTGGACTGCAGCTGGAGCCAGTGCTTCAAGAACCACTACACACAGACGTATGCAAGACATGGGTTTCAGCTGTCGCATCCCTTGTGTCAAGCCACTCTTGAACAACAGACAGCGTCAGAAGCGTCTTGCTTCAAAAAGGACTGGACTGCTGCTGAGTGATCCATAGTTATGTTCTCTGATGAAAGTAGATTTTGCATTTCAGGGTCCCAGAGTCTGGAGGAAGAGAGGAGAGGCCCACAACCCACATTGCTTGAGGTCCAGTGTAAAGTTTCCACAGTCAGTGATGGTTTGGGGTGCCATGTCATCTGCTAGTGTTGGTCCACAGTGTTTTCTTTTTTCCGTAAGCAATGGTTTAAGATTAGAAACTCCTTGATGGATTTGTTCAAGCTTTTGTCTTTACATTGGTTGGATACTAGAAATTGGCAGATCTCACTGGCATCCAATTCAGAGTTTATCTGGAAATCGAAGTGGTCACCATTTATTAAAAGGATAGTTCAGACAGAAATTAAAATTCTATCATAAGTTACTCACCCTCATGTCATTCCAGAGATATACGACTTCCACTCAAATGACATCTTATTCATCGAAGTACAAAGATATTTGTAATAATCTCATTTTGTCTCATGCATCAATGAAGCAGTTTGAGCTTTCGTTTTCCATATTTGTTGTTCTACATGAATGTGTCGATCATTGTTTATAGGTAAATAAATGTCTAAATTAAAACGGTTCAAAGCGAAGTATAAAGGCATTGTGTCTTGTCTGTATTAATGTTTTAATGTGTCAGTGTTATGGTGACTGGACTTTAAACTGAGGGACAGAAATCTGCGGTTTCACTGAAGATGAACAAAAGTCGTTTTTGATTTGGAACGTGTGTGAGACTGGTGATAATTAATTAGTTAAATATCAGTTTTTGGGTGAACTGTCCCTTTTAAAAAAAAAAGGATGATATCTGGCATTTATATAAATGTAATAATATTTGAGTGCTCATTCTTTTACTTTGTCAAATATTAATAAAAGCCAAAAACATTGACTCTGAGTCATAATTACTTGGTGTGTAGTTGAAATATCACATATAAGACTCTTGTCTTGTGGCTGACATCTGTAGGCGGTGTGCGGGTCTCCTGAACTCATCACTGTTTGAGCGTTTTGTTTGCTCTTTGCTCTTTTGAGGTCCCTGTGCTCGCAGCACTGATCGGGGACAGGTCCCAGCTCCAGTGGCTCATCTGGCGCTCGGTGAGGGTCACTGCAGGTCAAGGATCTTTGCTTAGGTCGGACTATACAAGGAGACTGGAGTGTAGATTGATTCTGTGCTGACTGCTTTTCTGAAAAGACAGAACAGCTTCAGAAGGTTTGCAGCATACACATTGACACAAGCACCAGATGCAATTGTTAAGTAACAAAAATCTTAATACCATGGACTTCTTATACATTTTATAAGATTTGCTACTTAATTGCACCATTATTATTTCTCAGCAATGAGGAAATGTTGCACACACAAACTTTCGCTCTCTAAATAATTGAAATAAATCTTATAAATAATTTGGAGTAATGTAGTATTGCATCACATGCTCAGCAATGGATGCTCTGTAGTGAATGAGTGCCATCAGAATGAGAGTCCAATCAGCTGATAAAAACATCACAATAATCCACAAGTAATCCACACAACTAAACACATCCATCAGTAAGACATTAAATCATTGCTTTTGGTTAAAATACAAGTCCTCTATCTATAATATTATTTTCTCTGGAGAAAAGGAGTTCTGGTCTGAATCAGGAGAGACATATGCACAGATTAAACTCCATTTACAAGTCAAAAGAGTCCAAAAGTTCTTCACTGGAGGAATCATTATTGTGGACTCATATATTAGACGAAAGCAATGGTTTGAAGGCAAACATGCCTTGATGTATTTGTTTCTTAAAAACATGCAACCTTGTTAACTGATTGACTGGAGTGCTGTGGATTACTTGTGGATTATTGTTATTACTGATGCACCAATCTTGGGCCACCGATTAAGTTTCTCTCTAAAGGCACGTTGTGCCACAAAGGAGTGACCATATCTAGCATTTAACTTCTTCCAGGCTTGCTGATAAGCTTGTTCATCTTTCCTATAAAAAATACCTTTCAAAACTGATCTTGCTTCACCATCAATATAATTTTGCAAATAGAACAGCCTGTCTCTCTAGAAGAGCCTTAAAGGTTGTGCTCCACTCTATAAACTTAAGTGGGTTACCAAAAAATACAAAGGGTTCTGGAACGGGAAGTCGAGATAGGGCCATTGACTCTTGCAATGCCTGTACTACGGATAGCTCACTTTTTGTGACTTGCTGACTCAAACTTGATGTATTAGTAACCAGGGGACTGGAGTTGCTCACATCACTACATGCTAAACCACACTGCTGACTTCTTACTCTTAACTCCTCCTCAGTATACACTCGAAGCCTTGCTTCCATAACCTCAATGTCTCTTGATTTTCAAGCTTCTTCAATCGCTGCCTTTGTGCATCAATGTCAGCCTCCATTTCCATTTTTACTTTCTTTGCAGCTAACAACGCAGCAGTCTCTGCTCTTCTAGCGGAAATGCTTGCAGACCCTGAAGAGGGTTTAGAGTGATTACTAAAAACTGTGGCTCTAGAAACTGTGGATCCATATATGGACCTAGCATACTCACAGTCCAACAACATACGCAATCTTGCCTTCTCAGCTTCGGCATCAAACTCCATGCCATCCTCCACTAAGCGTACCCTCATTATTTTAATCAAGTCTGCCGTCACAGCTGAACATGCATCAATTTTTCTCCTAATTTCTTGACTTGGTACTGCTTGGAGTCGCATGTTATCATATAGGTCTTTCAATTCAGACTCTTTCTTCTCAACCCCATCCATCATGTCACACAAATCACTTTCGGAGCACTCCTGTTTTAACTTTAAACGAACATCTCTGACATGGATCTTCCAATTCTCATATGCAGATATGAACTTGTTTTCCCTTTGAACCAGTTCTTGCGCTTTTAACTCCTGCATCTTTGGTGTTAAACGTTTATCACGGGAAGATTTTCTTATTTCATTGGTCTTTAATAAAGCTGAATTAAGCTCTTTAAGTCTTGCCTCAGATTTTTCAGTGCATGTGGTACATGATGCATGTCGATCTCTCACAACACACTCATAAACTTGATTCCCTGGTGTATCACCAATTAAGACTGTTTGCTTTTGTAACGGAGATTCATTTTGCTCTGCTAAATCACCCTGAACTGACATTTTCACTCAATACAAAACATAATGAAATCACAATAAATAACACTCTTAAATAGAGTAATGCCACTTAAATGTAACTTTAAACACCATTTCAATTAAGCAAATTAAGAACCAATTGTCACTAGGACATTTCTTTCTTACATTCATTGTTCTCTGATTATAGGCAGCTTTGTCTTGTAACAATTTTATTTTAACTTCTAAAACCATCCATTATTTACCAAAGATAACATTTAATATTTTATAGTCTGACCTGCTGATATACGGATGAATCAGGCTGCGTGAGAAAGTCCCCCATCGGGATGAAAACTACATACAAACAGAAACAAAAGAAATATAGTTTTACACACACACACACACACACACACACACACACACACACAACAATACGAAGGACATCAATGCAAATAAAGAAATATACACAAATTAACACCTTTACCGTGTTGGCCTGGTTACTAGCAGTAGAATGGTGAAGAGCTCTAACAGGTGTATCTAAATTCAAATCTCATCATTCAATTTGCAGCACTTCCAGGTTAAATCTAATCAGGAAGGGTCACATGACCTTCAATTTAATAAAACTTAGCAGTACCACAAAATAAGCACATCAGAATTCATACAATAGACACACATACACAGTATTATATTTAAATTGTAAAGTTTTAAAAATACAAGAAGAGCAAAACCCTGATATTACAAATACCTCATACACAAGCCGTAAATGATCTAACAGGGTCAACTACATACTGGGTTCACAAATATGAGAAGTTGTCATTCCACCATCTGTGGACATGGTAGAGCGATTTCCATTTCTGTACTGGTTTTGGAGCTTATTTGCATAAAATATTGTATTTCAAGAATATGGTTTTGTCCCAAATCGCACATGTGCCTGTGAAGTCTATGCATTCTTCATAAGGAAATTTAAGGCAATCAGTTTCCTTAAATTAAATGAGTTAACTCAGTGCATGGTATTATTAGTCACATACTGTAAAGTTTATTACAATATAGAACTGTGTTTTTACAGTATAATTGTAATTGGTAATTTATGGTACTCTTTGTTAATTTACAGGCTTGCTGGCAACTGATTATTATTATTTTTTTTTACAGGGAACTAACTAACACCAGTATGCATGCTAATAAGCAAAAAGTGAATTGGCCCCTAAAATAAAGTGTAACTGATGCACTGCGTTTTTCAGAGGGAAGTGTGCCACTGTGTTCAGATCCGGTGTATTCAGTGTAGAGGTCTTCACGGGTCCAAAAATTTGTGCCCGAACCCGAAAGAGACCAATAATGGACTACACCGAACCGACCCGGACCCGTCTAATATTTCAAAAGCTGGATCTGGACCCATGTAGATCCGAGAAATGCCTACCCGGACCCGACCCAGACCCGTATATTATTTGAAATCTGGACCCGAACCCGCCGGGGAGACACAGACCCGACTGTCACATATTCCAGCTTAAATTGCTATTACAAGTCAATAAACCTGTTGCAAAAAATACAGCTTTTTGTCTTACCTAATTTAAGGAGCCGTAGTCTCTCTTCCTTGTGCTGTATGTAAGAAGCACCACCCAACTCCTTTGCATGAAGATAGTCAGCCAGTAAATGAGTTACGTTCACAGATGGTTTTGCAGGCTGAAGAGAGTACATCCTCCCTATCATGCTGTGTGAAATGGAGGAGAAGGTGGTACAACATAAATGATTGTTCCAGTATGGCTGTCTTCTGGCTCAGAGTCTGAAATCCTTGTTTATGCCTTATTAGACACTCAAAGTAGTCACACATTTATTGATCAGGAAGTGTGTGAAAGTTTGCGGGCATCAATGGAACCAGTAAAACTAAAGCTTTCCACTATGATGGGAAAAGACTCCATTGTGGAGAGTCAGAGAGTCTGTGGACTTCGAGTGAGAGGGTTTTCTTTAGACAGCTCTATCTACCTGCCTCCCGTTTATACAAGGGATTTCATTCCTTTTGAGCGCATCCATATTCCCACCTGTGAGACTGCTAAAAGGTGGAGACATCTAGAAGTTATTGCTAATGAAATGCCTGCACTAATGGATTGTGGAGTAGGTCTTTTGATGGGCTATGATTGCTCCAGAGCATTGGCACCTCAACAGGTCATCAATGGAGGTGATGAAGAGCCTTATGCCATCAAGACCGACCTGGGCTGGAGCATCATAGGAGGTACTCCACAAGGATGTGACCAGTATATGTCACCGCATATCAGTCAGGGAGCTTCCCTCTGTGACACCTGCTGTTGTTATTAAAGCCCTTGAGCTGGATTTTGTAGATAGTCAGTTAGGAGAAAAGAGCATATCTCAGGATGATGTTCAGTTTCTGCAGGTTCTAAAGGAAGGTGTCTAACAAAATGAATGTGGCCATCTTGAGATGCCCCTTCCTTTTAAAACTCATCCCCAACTTCCAAATAATAAGAAGCTTGCATTAGTACGGCTGAAATATCTTAAAAGGAAATTGGACAAGGATCCTCAATTCAAATGTGATTACATGACGTTTAATAAGCAAATTAAGCGTTAAATAGATTTCATGTCATTAGGGAAGAACGGGACTACCTGCGTTTTCTGTGGTGGTTAAATGGTGATCTAAACACAGAGCCCAGAGAATATCGAATGAAAGTACATCCCTTTGGAGCAACATCCTCAACAGGTTGTGCCAATTATGGCCTGAAGTATCTCGCCAGCATTAATGAGAGGGAGTATCCTTTAGCTGCTAGTTTCATCAGAAATAATTTCTATGTAGATGATGGTCTCATAAGTCTGGAATCCGTTGAGCTGGCAAATAAGGCTGGTGGAAGAAGCTCAAGCTCTGTGTGCTAAAGGAAAGCTACACCTTCACAAATTTGTTTCCAACAATAGAGAAGTGCTTGCGTCCATCAGTGAGAGTGACCGTGCTGTTGAGGTGAAAGATTTCCATAATGATTATCTTCCAGTAAAGAATGTTCTGGGAGTAAGGTGGGATGTGGAGAATGATGCCTTTACCTTTAATTCTGTGCTTGATGAGAAACCTGCCACACGACGTAGTATTCTTTCCATTGTGGCTTCCATTTATGATCCATTAGGGTTCTTGGCTCCATTCATCATATCCGGTAAGAAGGTGCTGCAAGAGATATGTCATAAGGGCATCAGTTGGGATGAACCACTACCCATTGATTTGAGATCAAGGTGGGAGAGCTGGTTGAAGGATTTGTCTAATCTAGAAAAGATACAGATACCAAGATGTTTCACACCTTCAAACTTCGGGAAGATCTTGAGAACTGAGTTGCACCACTTTTCTGACAGTAAAAGTAGTAAAGGTTATGGTCAGTGTTCCTATATCAGACTGCTGAGTGATACCAAGGTACATTGTGCCTTAGTCATGGGGAAAGCGAGAGTTGCCCCCACAAAAGTTGTCACCATACCAAGAGTTAACAGCAGCAGTGATTTCTGCTGCTGTGAGTAGTATGCTGAAGGAGGAGCTGGCCCTTAAAGTTGACCGAGAATATTTTTGGACCGATTCCCAAGTAGTCCTTGGTTACATCAATAATGAAGCCCGAAGATTTCATGTCTTTGTTGCAAATCGTGTACAGAGAATCCAGGAGTCCACCGATCCGAGACAGTGGTATTACATCAATACAGGAGAAAACCCTGCTGATCATGACTCAAGGGGCCTCACTATAGAAGAGCTTACTAATTCAAACTGGCTCACAGGGCCCAGATTCCTCTGGGAGAAATAGGTGGTTGCTAAACAAGGTATGTTAGATGGGTGTCGGTGGGTGACCCTGAGGTCAAGGTTGTTCAAGTATTGAAGACCGAGGCCATAATTCAAGTGGATTTTCAAGAGCGACTAGCACGGTTCTTAAGATGGACTACAGCTGTGAATGTCATTGCCCGGATTCAAAGACTAGTAAAGAAGGTGAAGATATCCGAGCCTTTAAGTGTGGAGGAGAGAAGAAGAGCTTCATACACGCTCATTCGTTTAGCACAACAAGATGCCTTCAAAGAAGAGATGTATGTACTTGGCCATGAATCTGGGAGGCTGCCTTGTAACCATCCTCTGTATCAGCTTGATCCATTTATGAAAGATGGAATAATGAGGGTGGGAGGACGACTGAGGAGAGCATCTGCCCCTCTTGAATTACGGCATCCAGCAATCCTTCCAAAGGATGGCATCATCACTCGCCTTACTCTGGCACACTATCATCAAAAAGTTCAACATTAAGGCAGGGGACAGACTCTGAATGAATTGCGAGTCAATGGCTTCTGGATTACTGGTGGCAGCAAGATGGTAGCCCAGTATATACGGCAGTGTGTTTCTTGTAGGAGAGCTCGTAGGCCAGAACAACAACGGATGTCAGATTTGCCCTGTGACCGTACTGATCCCTCCCTGCCATTTGCTTATTGTGGTATGGACTGTTTTGGTCCTTTTTACACTAAGCAAGGTTGTAAGGAATGTAAACGTTATGGTCTTCTTTTTACTTGTCTCTGCTCTAGAGCGGTACACCTTGATGTTGGAAGACATGACAACTGATGCATTCATTAATGCCTTACGATGTTTTATATCTATCCGTGGAGCTGTCAGACAAATTAGATCAGACCGAGGAACTAACTTTGTAGGGGCCAAGAGTGAGTTGAAGGATGCTTTAAAAGAAGGGAGTGAAGAGAGAGTGGCAGCGTATTTGGCAACTAAGCAGTGTGATTTTTGTCTGAATGCACCCAGTTCAAGTCATGATTGAGGTATCTGGGAGCGGCAGATACAAACCATTAAAGGTGTAATGAGCTTTGTTTTGGCACAGGTTGCTGGGAGACTAAATTGTGCTTCTTTACGTACGTTCCTTTTATGAGACTATGTCTATAGTCAATAACCGTCCATTGACTAGATGGCCTCAGTGATCCCACAAGCTTAGAGCCTCTAACCCCCAACCACCTGCTTACCATGAAGTCATCTGTTCCACTCCCTCCACCAGGTACATTCGTTAAAGAAGATCTTTATGCGAAGAAACGTTGGAGGCAGGTGCAGTATTTATGTGAACAGTTTTGGAGCAGATGGAAGACAGAATATCTTGCCAACATTTCCCTCAGGCAAAAATGGCACACACCAAGACGGAATGTGCAGGATGGTGATATTGTCATTGTGAAGGAAGGGGAAGTTCCTCGTAATGAATGGAGGTTGGCTAGGGTTCTTAAAGTTCGCAAGGATGATGATGGATTGGTGCGGAGGGCCACAATACAGATGGGGAATCGAGGGTTGGGAAAAAGGGGTGCGCCTCACTAAACCCTCTATTGTTGAACGCCCTATTCAAAAGTTAGTAGGGCTTGTAGCTAAAAGTTAAATTGCCTTATCACTTTATTAGAAATTCAGGTGTATTGATATCATGTAGGTATTGGCATTTTGGTCACATGTTGATTTGTAATGCATTTAATATTAAAACAATGTGAGATATGGTGAACAATTTGTTCATTTTAACTGAAGAGTGTGTTAGAATCATGTTAGTTGTTTCATATATTGTGTTGATGCCTGGAAATTTCCATTGATTTTTCGAATTGTTGCATTCTATATGTTTATAGAATAGATCAAAGGTTATTTGGTGGGAGTATAGCTGACCCTGTTAGGTCATTTATGGCTTGTGTATAAGGTATTTGTAATATCAGGGTTTTGCTATTTTTGTATTTTGAAAACTTTACAATTTAAATATAATACTGTGTGTGTGTGTCTATTGTATTAATTCTGATGTGCTTATTTTGTGGTACTGCTAAGTTTTATTAAATTGAAGGTCATGTGACCCTTCCTTATTAGATTTAACCTGGAAGTGCTGCAAATTGAATGATGAGATTTGAATTTAGATACACCTGTTAGAGCTCTTCACCATTCTACTGCTGGTAACCAGGCCAACACGGTAAAGGTGTTAATTTTTGTATATTTCTTTATTTGCATTGATGTCCTTCGTATTGTTGTGTGTGTGCGTGTAAAACTATTTCTTTTGTTTCTGTTTGTATGTAGTTTTCACGGTGTTCCATATCTATAAATAAAACAAATAGACATCAGTACTTTGGAAACATGGACTGTTTAATGACCAGCGAGTAGTTACACAGTATATTACTAAGTTTCCTAAAGCATGTTACTCACCTTGGTAATGGCTACCTTGGCCCCTTTGTTGATGAGCTGAACCACATGATCAGCTTGGCCCTTGTACGAGGCTATGAGGAGACAGTCAGAGAGGGCTTGCACAGATGATGCATCCTGCTGGCTCATGAATTAGGGAAAGACTTGGGGAGGTGGGAATAACTGGGATCAGAAACAGGAATGAGTCCCTCTGCCTTGGGATATGTGGAGAGAGGAACCATAGATGTCCAGCTCTTGGAGGGATCTAACCCTCATGTCGTTTGGAGAAGCCTGTAGGGAAACAGGAAATGGCACAACTATCATAACAGCATCCATCGTTTTCCAGAGTAAAGCGGATGTGACTGTAGACAATGTGACACTGAAGAGAGGGAGGTTTGTGCAGTTGTTAGCACTACATCAGCTGATTTGTCATTAAACGGGTCATATCATACATTTATTAAACATTTTGATTTTGTTCCATGTGGTTCACCTAAATAGTGGCCAAAATTATTAGAACACTAGTACTTTCACCAGTTAATAGTTGCACTTATTGTGAAGTGACATTCAGCCAAGTATGGTGACCCATACTCGGAATTTGTGCTCTGCGTTTAACCCATCCAAAGTGCACACACACAGAGCAGTGAACACACACACACTGTGAGCACACACCCGGAGCAGTGGGCAGCCATTTATGCTGCGGCGCCCGGGGAGCAGTTGGGGGTTCGATGCCTTGCTCAAGGGCACCTAAGTCATGTTATTGAAGGTGGAGAGAGAACTGTACATGCACTCCCCCCACCCACAATTCCTGCCGGCCCGGGACTCGAACTCACAACCTTTCGATTGGGAGTCCGACTCTCTAACCATTAGGCCACGACTTCCCGATTTTCACGATTTTCACGATTTTCACGATTTTGTGATAATCAAGTGAGATTTTTGTCTGACAACAGCCAGTGCTTAACAAAGAGGTCTGATCTGATCATCCAGTCTGTCCTTAACATGAAGAGCCAGTGCTGCCAAATCTGCTGAAAACATATGACCGTTTATGAAACGTTTATGTAAAATCCAGCCACTTCATTTTCCTGGCTAGCTAAGTAAGACACTGACAAATATAATGTATGCACTGTTGGCTACAGTTTTTATTGAGGAAATACTGTTGCATCAAAAAAAAAAAAAAAAAGCTTGCACTATAAAAAAAATACTGAATTATTGTACTTCAGATTTAAAAATTGAATGGTAAGAAGTTTATTGGTTCAGTAACATTACCAGTCTTCATGCATGCAGCCCTAGCACAGATTACAGCACCAAATTGTTGGAAAGAGGGACAGGGAATACTTGCCTTATGGTGCGTTTCCACTGGCATGTAGAGAGCACAGGGGAACGAGCATTTTGAATTACTTCCTATGAAAGTTGAGCTTAAACGCTTGTGCAGTGCATTATGGGATTTAAAGTGGTGCAGCATTGAAAGTGGAAAGCATTGAGAGCGGCCGAGAGCATTTGTGGAAAGCATTTGTACATTCCTTGACTTTATGCAAATTTTGATCGAAAAACACTGGCCAGCAACCAATCGCCGTGGGAAAAAGTAGATGAAATGCAAACAGGGTGTAAACATTGTTTTATGAGGTGTGCTCTGCCCTAAATTTGACACGCCCCAAAGCAGTGGCGTTGTAGCATTTCCAGCGAAGATTTGACACTGTGGTGGAAACACACCGTTTGACACCTCATTTACCGCCCTCATTTCCCAGTGGCATTGAAAGAGAAACATTATTATACATGAAATATTGTTGCCTCGGTCTTGACTAAGCTTGAGGTACATTACCGGCACCACTATTATGAGATAAAACATAAAAACTAAAATGAACAATTCTGGCGGCACCTGTCCTGTCAATATGGCAACTGTGCTCTTGCACCCTTGCTCAGCAACAGGAGAGGTAATGGGGAACCTCTGATGGCGCAATTAGGAAATCATGCGAAGGCTGAGCATCCAGAGCTGTTTCTAGCCATTTTGATGCCCTAGGCAAAATCACTATTGGCGTCCCCCATACCACTCCCAGACAAGGTCACTTAAAGTGCTCCTATTATGCCATTTTTAAGGTTGCTAATATTGTTTTATGAGTCTCCTAAAACAGGTTTACATGCATGCAAGGTAAAAAAAACATGTTAGTTTTCTGAGAAAATAGATTTAATTTTAACTCATTTCTAAAGCAGTTCAAGGAATCAGTCTCTCTAAACTTCTCCTTTCCTTGAGCCCCTCACTGCTGTGATTGGTCAGATGCCACAGTCCTTTGTGATTGGTCCAGAGCCGTAGAGAGATTGGCTCTGGATTGGTCTACCGCATACAGCACGTGTCGGAAATGAAACACTCATTGCCATGACAGAATGACAGCCCTGGAGACTTGTCAATACATAGAAAAGATGGTATGGATTGTACCTTAGCAACTCAAGTCTGATGATGAAAAGGTTGAACTGGCTGATTGACAAGAGACCGATTCACAAGCACGACTGGAGCAGGACATTTCTCAGTGGTCAGTGACAAGTTTGTGGTAATTACTGTATGAGATGTGATCAAACAAGTTTACTCTCACAGCGTAAGAAATTTTACTGTGTTTGTGGGCATGCAAGTTAAAGACCTAAAAATGGGTAGACATTATGCAAATGTTACTTTGTGATGTAGAGCTAACAGAATAAGATTAAAGTTCCTGACGACTCGTTTCGGTGATCGTGAGCCGACACTTTTTTTTTTTTGACAGACAATAACTTTTATCTATCATGTACTGTCAGCTTCACAAGACACACTGCATGGAAGGTAGTAGTCGAAAAGGCGTAACAGGTCACTTTAAGATTACATACAAAATAACATAAAACTGATTATGTAAACACTCAAATCCTAAATAACAAAACTGATGCATTTCCAAATGTTATACAGCAAACTGCAGCAGTTTGGTTGTCATAGTAATGACACTAATGTGTGGAGAATCAGCAATTGTGATTTTTTTTATTTGTTATTATATCTTTATTCAGTGTTGGGGTAGTTACTCAAATTTAATTAGTTATTAGTTACTTCTGTAAATTGTAATGAGATTACTTTACTAGTTACTGCATTTGAAAAGTAACTTCACTACTTTCATTTTTTTAGGGCACTATAAAATCCGTTTAATTTTTTCCAAATTCCATTTCCCGTTTGAATTTTTCTGGATTCCATTTGTTTCCATTTTATTTTTTCTCAACTCCTTTTTAATGGTTAAATTTAATTGTATTAATCAAAAAGCATGTCTTAATTAATTTAAATCATAACACTTACACATTTTCACAGCAATTAATTAAAAGGAAAAAAAAATACATGTTTAGGGCCCTATGAAATATTTTATTTTTTCTTCACCATAAGTTTTTTTTTTAGCATGTGTAATTATTTAAATGAATAAAAACAACTTCATTTATTAATTTTTTCTTAAAATAGCCTTATGAAATAAGGCTTTTTCCCCTCAGAAATTCTGTTGTGTATTTACATTTTTCTGGTTATCAAATGAAGGCATAAAACATTCATTTAGATTTTCTTTTAAATATTAAAAAATTAAGAAAACTTTATTTTTTGGTAAACAAAGGGAATTTACTATTAAAAATAAAACATGGAAGAAGTGTTAAACAGGAGATGCTTTAAAGCGCGAGAAATAGAGGTTTCCCCAATAAACAAAGCAGGGCTGAGCTCACAAACGCTGCTTAAGTGGACGTCACTTCCTGTTTGTTGTTGGCGGCTGTACTGCGTTTGAGCTCCGTCACTATATTCTTTTCTTTTCATTGACTATTTTTAACTCAAAAATCAATTTTATACATCATCGTTTCCGTTTATATAACGTGTGAATATATCCTCTATTGTATTCTACAACAAAAACAATCAGAGCGCCTCGCTATCACTAGTTTTATTTTGATCTCCCGGGTCCGCTATTAGCTTTTAGCCCGTTAGCATCAGCGGCGTAGTTGCAGCTAACTGCGCTAACATTGCTAATACTCTATTCACACACATTATCACTGCTGTACTCACTGTTACTTGCTTTAATGGCAGATGAATGTCTCCACTCTGTGCAGCTCGAGCTCGAGGCCGTGGGAAAGCAGATTCGCGACCTGGAGGTGAGGCAGGCCCAGCTGAGAGAGCGGAGAACCGCGCTGGAATCATCCCGGGCTGACGCTCACAAGTCCGGGGTAAGTATACAGCGATCTGCTAACAGTCCCACCACGTCTACTCCGTGTGTTTCTCTGCACAGGCCCGGTGCACCCAGGACGCGATCTTCCCAGATGTCCTTCACTGCGACGCCGGGACACCACGGACCCTGGGTGCATCCACAGCGGAGGACGCGAGCCGGGTCCCGGGCGACGACTTCTCCCCCTCCTGCCTTCGACATCTCCATCCGGAACCGCTTCGCTCCCCTCCGCGAGACAGGACGCGACGCTGTGATCATCGGAGACTCCATCGTCCGACACGTAAGTGCTACGTTAGCCGAAGGTAAAGTGCACACTCATTGTTTGCCTGGTGCTCGTGTTCTCGATGTTTCTGCGCAGATACCCGCGATCCTGAAGGTCGACGAGAGCCCCAGAGCGGTCGTGCTTCACGCCGGGGTTAACGACACCACGCTGCGGCAGACGGAGACACTGAAGAGGGACTTCAGCAGCCTGATCGAGACGGTTCGCAGCACGACGCCCGCGGCGACGATCGTCGTGTCAGGACCACTGCCCACGTATCGACGAGGACACGAAAGGTTCAGTAGACTTTTTGCTTTAAATGAATGGCTGTTGTCATGGTGTAAAGAACAGAAACTGCTATTTGTTAATAACTGGAATCTTTTCTGGGAGCGTCCTAGGCTGTTTCGTGCTGATGGATTACACCCCAGCAGAATCGGAGCGGAGCTGCTCTCTGACAACATCTCCAGGACACTTCGCTCCATGTGACTAGTAAGACAATTCTCTAATAACTATTATGATGAGTTTTGTTCCACCCGCTTAAATGATAAAAGTACTTGTGCTGTAAAAACTATTAAGACTGTGTCTGTTCCCCGAATAGTGAGGTCAAAATATAATGTAGGATCTAGAAAAAATCTTATCGTAATTAAACCAGAAAAATGTAAAGTAAATGAACAAAAACAGTTTTTAAAGTTTGGGCTCATAAATATTAGATCACTCACACCCAAAGCAGTTATTGTAAATGAAATGATCACAGAAAATAGTTTTGATGTACTCTGCTTGACTGAAACCTGGCTAAAACCAAAAGATTATTTTGGTCTAAATGAGTCTACTCCACCAAACTACTGTTATAAGCATGAGCCCCGTCAGACTGGTCGTGGAGGAGGTGTTGCAACAATATATAGTGATATTCTCAATGTTACCCAGAAAACAGGATACAGGTTTAACTCTTTTGAAATACTTCTGCTAAATGTTACACTGTCAGACATGCAAAAGAAGTCTAATGTATCTCTTGCTCTGGCTACTGTGTATAGACCACCAGGGCCGTATACAGAATTCCTAAAAGAATTTGCAGATTTCCTCTCAGACCTTCTAGTTACAGTTGATAAGGCGCTAATCATGGGAGTTTTTAATATTCACGTTGATAATGCAAATGATACATTAGGACTTGCGTTTACTGACCTAATAAACTCCTTTGGAGTCAAGCAAAATGTCACCGGGCCCACTCATCGTTTTAATCATACACTAGATCTAATTATATCGCATGGAATCGATCTTACTGCTATAGATATTGTACCCCAAAGTGATGATATTACAGACCATTTCCTTGTATCGTGCATGCTGCGTATAACTGATATTAACTATATGTCTCAGCGTTACCGTCTGGGCAGAACTATTGTTCCAGCCACCAAAGACAGATTCGCAAATAACCTGCCTGATCTATCTCAACTGCTATTTGTACCCAAAAATACACATGAATTAGACGAAATTACTGACAACATGGGCACTATTTTCTCTAAAACATTAGAAGCTGTTGCCCCCATCAAATTGAAAAAGGTTAGAGAAAAACGTACTGTGCCATGGTATAACAGTAATACTCACTCTCTCAAGAAAGTAACTCGTAGTCTTGAACGCAAATGGAGAAAAACTAACTTAGAAGTTTTTAAAATTGCATGGAAAAACAGTATGTCCAGGTATAGACAGGCTCTAAAAACTGCTAGGGCAGAGCATATCCACAAACTCATTGAAAATAACCAAAACAATCCAAGGTTTTTATTTAGCACAGTGGCTAAATTAACAAATTACCAGACGCCACCTGATTCAAATATTCCACCAACGTTAAATAGTAATGACTTTATGAATTTCTTCACTGATAAAATAGATAACATTAGAAATACAATAGCGAATGTAGATTCTACAGCGTCTAACACTTCAGTTTCATCCATCGCACCCAAAGATAAACTGCAGTGCTTTACAAATATAGGACAGGAAGAGCTAAATAAACTTATCACTGTATCTAAACCAACAACATGTTTATTAGATCCTGTACCCACTAAATTACTAAAAGAGCTGTTACCTGTAGCCGAAGAACCGCTTCTCAATATCATTAACTCGTCGTTATCTTTAGGTCACATCCCAAAACCATTCAAGCTGGCGGTTATCAAGCCTCTTATTAAGAAACCAAAACTAGATCCTAGTGTACTGGCAAATTATAGGCCTATTTCAAATCTTCCATTTATGTCTAAAATTTTAGAAAAAGTTGTGTCTGCTCAATTGAGCACCTTCCTGCATAAAAATGATCTGTATGAAGAATTTCAGTCAGGTTTTAGGCCCCACCATAGCACAGAAACTGCACTTGTTAAAATTACAAATGACCTGCTTCTTGCGTCAGATCAAGGCTGCATCTCATTTCTAGTCTTACTTGATCTTAGTGCTGCGTTCGACACCATAGATCATGACATACTCATAGATCGATTACAAAACTATACAGGTATTCAAGGGCAGGCTCTAAGATGGTTTAGATCCTACCTGTCCGATCGCTACCATTTTGTTTACTTAAATGGGGTGTCATCTCATTTATCATCAGTAAAATATGGAGTGCCACAAGGATCCGTCCTAGGTCCCCTTCTATT
Organism: Carassius carassius; assembly: GCF_963082965.1. Taxonomy (NCBI): domain Eukaryota; kingdom Metazoa; phylum Chordata; class Actinopteri; order Cypriniformes; family Cyprinidae; genus Carassius; species Carassius carassius. The sequence goes on along the minus strand of NC_081781.1, from coordinate 28,782,932 downwards.
TTCAATATACATGTTGCCCCTTGGTAATATTATTAGAAAATACGGAATTAGCTTCCACTGTTATGCTGATGAAACTCAGCTATATATTTCAACGAGACCAGATGAAACTTCCCAATTATCTAAGCTAACAGAGTGTGTTAAAAATGTAAAAGATTGGATGACAAATAATTTTCTCCAATTAAATTCGGATAAGACAGAGATATTAATTATTGGACCAAAAAACACCACACAGAATCTTGTAGATTACAATCTGCAACTAGACGGATGTACTGTTACTTCCTCTACAGTCAGAAATCTGGGTGTTATATTGGACAGCAATTTGTCTTTTGAAAATCATATTTCCAATGTTACAAAAACCGCATTCTTCCATCTTAGAAACATTGCCAAGCTACGAAACATGTTATCTGTTTCTGATGCAGAAAAGCTAGTTCATGCTTTCATGACCTCTAGACTGGACTATTGTAATGGACTTCTAGGTGGTTGTCCTGCTTCGTCAATAAACAAGCTACAGGTCGTCCAAAATGCAGCAGCTAGAGTCCTTACCAGGTCAAGAAAATATGATCATATTACCCCTATTTTACAGTCTCTGCACTGGCTACCTATTAAGTTCCGTATCAGTTACAAATTATCATTACTTACCTATAAGGCCCTAAATGGTTTAGCTCCTGCGTACCTAACTAGCCTTCTACCACGCTACAACCCATCACGCACCCTAAGGTCACAAAACGCTGGACTTTTGGTAGTTCCTAGGATAGCAAAGTCCACTAAAGGAGGTAGAGCTTTTTCACATTTGGCTCCCAAACTCTGGAATAGCCTTCCTGATAATGTTCGGGGTTCAGACACACTCTCTCTGTTTAAATCTAGATTAAAAACGCATCTCTTTCGCCAAGCATTCGAATAATGTATCTCTTAAATTGTGAGTGTAGTTGCATCTGCATTTTTATTCTTTAGCTTGGGTTAAACTAATTTTACTTTGTTGGATCAGCAGCTATGCTAATGATGTCTCTATTTTGTTTCTATGTTTTGCCACGGGATTTACATCCCGTGGTAACTAGGATTTACACAAGCTCCAGTCTGGATCCAGAACACCTGAGAAGAGATGATGCTGACCCTCAGAGGACCCCAGATGATCCTAACCTTGAATCAACAAACAGAACTAACAATTATTGCTACATGTGTGACTGCATCCTATAATTACTATTAATTAATAATATTGATAGTTCATCATCTAGCTGACTACGTCTTGTATTATTATTATTATTATTATTTTTATTTTTCTAAAATCCTGTCAAACGTGCACAAACTACTAGCTACTACTAAATATTGTAGAAACATAATTTTCTGTAAAGTTGCTTTGTAACGATTTGTATTGTAAAAAGCGCTATACAAATAAACTTGAATTGAATTGAATTGCTTTATCAGGCATATAACATGCAAGTCTTCCTTCAGAAATACAGTGATATAAAAATACCTGTGCCTCGTTTTGATATTTAAACATATAAAATGTAAGGAATTATTATTATTACTAAACATGCAGCACATTCTCATGTTTATTCAACAAAGCCTTTTGGAGAATCGTTTAGTTTTAAAATCGTGGCGAGTCTCCAAAAATAAATAAATATATTGGAAACACATCCCACAGCACAACCACCTGAGCCCAACTTCAGTCTACTCATCACCTTAACTTTAACTGCATTTGTAGATGGCACCGCAGCCAGACTGATATACAAAACACAGACCGGAAGTTAACTTGGGGTCAGGCGCATGTGCCCGATGAAACAGTCTATAAGATGACATTTCAGCACTTAACAAACGGAGAGCGACTCTTAGGTAGCACTTGAAGCACAGCTATGTGCGATTGCTTTACGTGCAATGTTGGGAAACGCATGTCAAACAATAGGGGACGATCATAAAATTACTCATAGAAAACGTTCTTAAGCGCTAAGATCAATCGTTTTTGGGAAACCCGGCCCAGAACTTTACACACAGGCAAACACGGCAGGTGTAATGCAGGAAAGCGCATTCCTATAGTCTAGTAAAGTAGTGTAGTTACCAATATTATTAGTGTTATGCGTTACTTTACTTCATTACCCAAAAAAGTAATATAGTTACTGTAATCCATTACTTTGTAACTCGTTACCCCCAATACGGTCTATATTTTTATACTGATTTTATGGTATGTGTTTAGTTTAGTGCAATATTTATGAGCCAGTGGAACGGAATTTCATTCATATGTGCACTCTGTATGTACAGTTGAATGACAATAAAAGCTACTTACTTTTACTAATGCTTTAACTTCCCCTTTAAATAATGGGACACTCTGCACTCTGCGTATGATGCTGCTCCCATTAAGCACTGTAAGAAGTGAATGAATTGAATGAACTAATGTGTCCCTGAGCAAGACACTTAACCCCCAGTTGCTCCAGAGGCGTGCAACCTCTGACATATATATAGCAATTGTAAGTCGCTTTGGATAAAAGCGTCAGCTAAATGAATAAATGTAAGATTGCTTTCAGTCTCGCCTTTGTGTTTACCGTTAATTTTTCAGCATCTCTCTGCCAGATACTTTCAATCTTCTAAAGAATAGGAGCTCATGAAAGAAGAGCTTTAGCTTTTGAATAGCTGTGAGTGTATAAAATATAATATTATGGTGAAGGTGAAGATGTTTGCTTTTCAGATGTGTTTGTGATATTTTGAATGCAGTGCTTCATTTCTCAAATGATAAGAGGCATTTTGCATTTTGTGTGGGCATTTCATGTAATTGAGTGTAAAGTTTAAAAAGTAAGTAGTTTAAAAACTGTAATAAATTTTGTTAGTTTGAGTGCAATTTGAATGTAAAATGAACTGCTTTGTCAAGTTGAAAAATGGTTAGGATAACTGTGAGAAGAGTTTTGAAAAAGCAACTGTAGTATTGAGATATTAGTCCCAGCTACTCATTTTAGTAATGTGCATTTCTTAACCTGATAAATTAAAATGATTCATGTTAAAATAACACAGAGCAATAACATATTTTTACATCAATGCAAATGCATACACAATATTTGTAACTTAAGTAATAGTAAAATTAAGAGACTGTACGGTCTTATACACATTTTGAACATGAATGACAAGGTGTAAGAATATAGGATTAGGAGATGAGGATGGAAATGTGTTTCTCTTTGCTTGATGCATATCTTACTAACATAGACTGAGGTGCTATGAAAGTGATGAACACACAAATCCAAAGTCAAAGGTGATCTGAACTCACACTCACAGCAGCATAACCCTTCTAAACTGCAGAAACAGCTGATGGGTGTGAGGTGCAGCAGTTACAATTAACATTATGTGTATTGTTTCAAGTCTTTCAACCACAAAGTTGAATGTTTTGAGTGAATCATTGTAATAATGATCATTTAAATAATTTAAAGGATCGTTTGTTAAAATTACAAATGATCTGCTTCTTGCGTCAGATCAAGGCTGCATCTCATTTCTAGTCTTACTTGATCTTAGTGCTGCGTTCGACACCATAGATCATGACATACTCATAGATCGATTACAAAACTATACAGGTATTCAAGGGAAGGCTCTAAGATGGTTTAGATCCTACCTGTCTGATCGCTACCATTTTGTTTATTTAAATGGGGAGTCATCTCTGAGTGCCACAGGGATCCGTCCTAGGTCCCCTTCTATTTTCAATATACATGTTGTCCCTTGGTAATATTATTAGAAAATACGGAATTAGCTTCCACTGTTATGCTGATGATACTCAGCTATATATCTCAACGAGACCTGATGAAACTTCTAAATTATCTAAGCTAACAGAGTGTGTTAAAAATGTAAAAGATTGGATGACCAATAATTTTCTCTAATTAAATTCGGATAATTTGCAGTTACAATTTGCAACTAGACGGATGTACTGTTACTTCCTCTACAGTCAAAAATCTGGGTGTTATATTAGACAGCAACTTGTCTTTTGAAAATCATATTTCCCATGTTACAAAAACCGCATTCTTCCATCTTAGAAACATTGCCAAGCTACGAAACATGTTACCTGTTTCTGAAGCTGAACTCTAGACTGGACTATTGTAATGTACTTCTAGTTGGTTGTCCTGCTTCTTCAATAAACAAGCTACAGGTAGTCCAAAATGCAGCTAGAGTCTTTACCAGGTCATGAAAATATGATCATACACAGCAAAATCCCAGTGTTAATTTAACACTCTGAGTGTGGACACATATAAACACTGAAGCAGTGTTAAAAGTAACACAGAAGCAGAGTTGAAGTTAATGAGATAATTAAGAAGTTAATTGAGTTATGATTGACCATTATTGAAGTCACCTGATGTTAACAAGCAGAATCACCAACCGAGAAAAATCACAATTTGTGTGTCACCATTATAGTGGTCAGTGTTTGCTATAGTTGGGATCTTGACCCTTCAGTTATTAACTTTAGATTTTGTGTGGCTGTGGTAACTGAGTTATAACATACAGACAGACCACAGCAAAGGCAATCTTATGGTATTGATTGTGGTTTGGACTAATTGTCATGGAGTGACCTGAATGCCATAATATGACATGTTTTTAAAAGTTAGTTCTACATAATGAAAAAAATTATTTAGTTTAGACACACCGACATGAAGAATCAGCGTGAGCATCACAACAACGGTGACCATCAAAAAAGCATGTTGTAGCCAATAAAAACTCATCCATGGCTCCCATCATGCATTGCGGCATGAATAAATGATGAGCTGAACTGTCTTTTTAACTTTTTATTCTAACTATATTTTATCTTCCCTGTTTTTATGTGTATTATTTTGTATCTAGTTTTGTGATGTTCAGAGTAGATCTGTTTATCTGAATATGCTGTTTGTCACGGTTGTTGAGATTCATACCCTGATTCTTGTTTTCTTTGTGTGCCTAAAATTAAAAACTTTAATAAAAAAAAAAAAAAATCAGAATCACTTGCAAGAGATGCCTACGAAATTTATAGAAAATACAGACTCTTTCATTGTGGAATCAAAGCTGTTACAATCAATAATGATCGTTAATCTTAGATAAGAGACTGTAAATGAGTTCAGTGATTAAGGTCAAGCAACAATTACATTAAAACATAATCATCAACACCCGATGATTTTTGCTCTTTGCTTGACACACTTATTTGAAAATGAAAAAGTCACAAGCCAAGATCCCAACTAAAGCAAACACTGACCACTACAATGGTGACACACAAATTGTGATTTTCTCGTTTCATGATTCTGCTTGTTAACATCAGGTGTCTTCAATAATGGTCAATCATAACTCAATTAACTTCTTAATTATCTCATTAACTTCAACTCTGCTTCAGTGTTACTTTTAACACTGCTTCAAAGTTTATATGTGTCCACACTCAGAGGATTAAATTAACACTGGAGATTTTGCTGTGTATTACCCCAATTTTACAGTCTCTGCACTGGCTACCTATTAAGTTCCGTATCAGTTATAAATGATCATTACTTACCTATAAGGCCCTAAATGGTCTAGCTCCTGCGTACCTAACTAGCCTTCTACCATGTTACAATCCATCACGGTCCCTAAGGTCACAAAACGCTGGACTTTTGCTAGTTCCTAGGATAGCAAAGTCCACTAAAGGAGGTAGAGATTTTTCACATTTGGCTCCCAAACTCTGGGATAGCCTTCCTGATAATGTTCGGGGGTTCAGACACACTGTCTCTGTTTAAATCTAGATTAAAAACACATCTCTTTTGCCAAGCATTCAAATAATGTATCTCTTAAATTGTGAGTGTAGTTGCATCTGATCAAATTCAAATGCGCATTCTTATTCTTTAGATTGGGTTAAACTAATTAATTTAACTTTGTTGGACCACTTATAAGCTACTACTAAATATTGTAGAAACATAATTGTGACGAGTGGGGCGGGGCCGAGAGACGTGGGAACAGGAGCGAAGCCGGTGGAGTGATTGGAGATGAGCGACACCTGTTCGACCCACCGGTCTCGAGTCCCACGAAGGAGATGGAAGGATATAAAACTGGAGCGACGACAGTGAAGGACGAGAGAGGAACAGGCCTGGACTTTATTTTGTGTTTGTTTTTTATTTGTGCGCAACAGTCGTCCGCAAGGGGCTGTTGCGCTGTTTTGGGTTTATTTTGAGTATTAAAGTTTCAGTTGATTGTCTGCCGGTTCCCGCCTCCTTCTTCCCGAAGATTACGGAGTTTTTATCTTTACAATAATTTTCTGTAAAGTTGCTTTGTAACGATTTGAATTGTAAAAGGCACTATACAAATAAACTTAAACTTAAATATAACCACATATGATACAATTAAATATCATAACAAAGTTAAGCATTTTGAACAATTAAAATAAGTATTTTGCTGAATGAAAATAGCAGATATCTAAACTGTTATACACTGATTATCTCTCTCTCTCTCTTTTTTTGGTTACTATATCTGTCATCAAATCAATTTAATAATAATTGTAAAAAATTATAATATTGATAGCCTGACTAGATATCTGTTAATACATCACAACACTGTCACAAAATAAGAGATAGGGTCAATCTCCTAACTCTGTGACTCAAAATCACATGAATTGTACCTGCTCCTATCATTTTAATAAATGTAATAATTTGCTGGATATACCACAAGCTATTTTAACATTTTATTAAGCACAGCAAATGACAGATAGATATCTATAATTTAATTGCATGGGAGGATCAGGATTGTTTTCAAAGAAGATGCTTCATACACAAGTATTTGTGAATTTGGGGATGAATAAAATGTATTCTGTTAAACAGCTAGACAGAATAAGAAGTAAATGAAACAAAGGTTAAATCTGCATTGTAAAATGACCTCTCTCTCTCTCTCTCTCTTTTTCTCTCTCTCTATCTCTCTATATTTATTGTTTTTTATTGTTTATTGGTTTTTCTCTCTTCGCTGCCTAACGGCACATGAAGAACAATTACTCCTCCTCCTCAATTCATTTCTTAGTGGATCAGGTTTATCAAGCGCTCTTCTTTTCCCATGCAACACTTTGCGGAGTTTCAGGGGAAATCTTTATAGCAGCTTTACAAGGAAGAATTCACGTGAATTTCCTCTGTGTGTAAGGTAGGTTTTAATGAGTATTAACAGAGTTTTGCCTTGTTTGATTTGTTTTTGTTTCTAACTCATTCCTGTAATATTAACTTTAAAGTGCTCATTTGGGTAGCTGTTAGGAGCATTGCTCTCCTCTCTCACAAGCTTTGGAATAACAATCAGTCTGCAGTGCTGTGGTTACTGGGACAATCCTTCACAAGAATGTGCTCCAGAGCATTCACACTGGATCTCTCTGAAGCCCAGAAACACTGCACGATTCTCGGCTGTACCAGACGAAAGACCGGCATCCTAAAAGTATCCTGGCAATTTCTGATTTCATGATGCCGATCTTTTGTCGGGGACAGCCGAAAATCGTGCAGTGTGTCTTGGGCTTTACTCACACACACACACACACACACACAGAGAGAGAGAGAGAGAAATAGAGAAATACTCATTTTTAATAGAGAAATTTACTAGCCACAGCATTATCATTGGCCACAATTTTGTTGTTGGGAAATTACTTTTTAAATGCATGCAAAAACGTATTTACAAAGATGTATTTAAAATTGATTTCCAGGTAATTTTTGGACTATGTGAAGGGCATTTTTCCCTAACTGCACCTAAATGCCTAATGCCTAAATGCACGCATCATCTTTCATATCAAATTCTTACATTTTATTAATGATTTCACTTAATGTAAGACAACGGAGGGCTGTTACCAATTAAATTAAATCAGTATCAACAATATACTGCATTCAGATGCATTGACACAGACAGTTCAATGGAGATGAAATATAGCACAAATGTATTTAGATTACAAAATTATAACAGCATAAATAATGTTGTCAGTCTGCTGTTTTAAAAAAATGATAAAAATTAACCATGGTTTTATTGTAGTAAAACTGTAGTAATCATGTTTTTTTGGCATATTGTCATGGTTGGTAAACTGTGATCTCTGGGTTTTGCACTTTGTGGGTGAAGTCTGTGTGTTACGCGTCAGCACTGATTAGTTTTTGGGTGTCTCCGTTAATTGTCATCAGCAACAGCTGTCACTCATTACTCATCCCTATATATATGGCTTGTCTAGCGTCTTGTGTTCGTGACAGCGTTGTTTCATGTTTATGACCTATGCTTTGCTTTCTTGTGTGTTTCTGCGTTGGATATCCGTCTCTCCCCGGAACCCCGTCCACTCTACGCAACCCACCACCAAGCAACACCACTTACCTTCGGCTCACTTCCCCGCAGTTCCTGTGTCACCCTCTCCTGCTGCCTACTCACCTCCGCCTTCCGGATTCGTCATTCCTCACCACCATCTTGGACTGTAAATTCCTCCCAGCGTTGTTTGTGTCTCAAGTCTTAACCACAGTCTTACTACAAATACCATGGTTAACAAGCTGCGTGAACCTCAACTGTTGTGATTTTGTTACATTGATTATGCATTATCAATTGCTGTTTACACCGATGTAATAATAAAAGAAATATTCTCGCCAAAATTTTGGCGCTTCCCTAATTAGATGTTTTAATCCGATTAGTTTTCTGGTCGGGTAAGTAAAATTCTCTTCTTTAACTTGTAATTCAATTACATAAAAATTTTCCATCCATTTAGATTACATAGTTTTAACATAAAACCACTTAATGTGACTCATATGCATCAGTCATATGTGAATGAAACGGGTAAATTTTATGTAATAGTTCACTGCGAAGTCCACACTACAGAGTGTTGAAGAAACATTGAAGCAGTGCTGGAGTTAAGAAGATAATTATGTGAGGATTGACCATTAGTGATGAACAGCTGCTGTTAACAAGAATAATCACTGAAGAAAAGAGAAACACAAGAACTACAACTGACCTTAGTCACAGACGAAGATGAAATCATCTGAAATAAAATACATTCAATCTCTCAAGATCTGTTTAAACAACTAATAAAACAGCTTTACCAGCTTCTCAGTATTAGCCAGGCTGACTTTATTTCTCTCAGACGTCTAGAGAAGCTCTTTATGAGAATTAACAGAGGTTTAGATGTATTGATTCATTTTAAATCACCGTCAAGGAGATAAGTGTTTGTTTTTGTTGGGCTTTTGACAATTGATGTTTTGGTGATAATGTTACGCTTGTTGTTGTAACTGTGTTTATAAAAAACACTTTTAGCTTGACCAATAATTTAATCCATGAAAGATGACAGCTGCTCTCTTTAGGTCAATGGCAGCATAAATGTAAATGTTCAAATCACACTGGTGGGATCATTGTATAAATTGATAAACAGGTTTTTTTAGGTAACGGTGGTACTGAGTACTCGGTCAACCTGGTTCTTGATGCACTATCCGAAAGGTGCGCAGATGCGCTCTCTTCATAAAATAACTGAGAGATGTTAACATCAAAAGGAGGAAACACATCAAACTAACAAAACACTTTAGAGACAGACACCCAGATCAAATGAAAGAGTTAAGCAGTTACATTTCTTTATTGTGTTTCCCATACATTGATTTTTTTGTGGCAGCCCGATATCAAAACTGACTGCCACAAATAGATTTTCCAAAAGGCTTTGACTTCACTGAATAAACATGTTTTTAAATTACTGTGTATCTGAAGGAAACTGACTCTCTTCAGAAAATTATGTCATATTAATTTCATCTTGCCTGTAATACCCATAGACTGTATAAAAACATGGACGTGGTGTCCGTGACGTCACCCGTAGTCTCCTGAAGTGTGTTTTTGAAGCCTAAAGTGTGTAGAGCGGGCCGTCGCCATCTTGGCAGCGCGTCACCGCGCAACTCTGCCGGACAATCAAAAATGGGCAAAAAGGAGCTAGTTGCTGAAGCCACACCCACCTAGCACGACGGCAGTGTCAGCAGCGGCAATCCACCTGTCACTCAAGTGGCTACGCCCTTAATTATGCAGAATTTTAAGTCTTTAATAATTTAAACAGATGAATTATAAAAAAATTCACCCCCCTCACAGTTGTCATGAAGGGCAAAATTAGCTATTTAGACCAAAATCATTTTTTGAACCAGGCTGTAAACATGTTTTTTCCTGCTGTAAAGTTGGGCATTTTTACATGGGGAGTCTATGGAACTGACTCCCTTTTGCAGCCAGCCTCAAGCGACCAGTCGATGAATTGCAGTTTTAGTCACTTCCTTATTGGCCTCACGAGAGAGAGCGGGAGGTTGGCTCTCGGTAATACCTGAGCACCCTCTGTAATCAAAGGCTCAACGTTTATTTGATTACAGCCATTACCTGGAAAACCTCTCTCTCCCGCTCTACAAGTGCCTCCTGCTGGCAGAGAATGACTTTGCATATGCCGAGATAAATAGAGTCTGTGGGAAACACCGCTTCTGTAATGAATATTATTCATTATTTTAATTTGAATGTCGGATTGAAATGAATGCTGTTATTAGAATAGTTAATTGTTAATTGTTAGCATAAGTGCGGCTAACGCTAATATAATGAGCATTAGAATTAATTTTCTTTATTAACTATTTAATGGTCCTATAACTTTTATTAGGGTAAAAAATGATGCTATCAACTATTTTTACACACAAAAGGCTTTTAAAAAGAATTGTGAATCTAAAATATGCGTTTTAGAGAATGTAAATGGTTAACATTGTGTCATGACTCAAATCAGTCAGAAAAGCAGTTATGGGCTTTTTTTATTTTATTTTTTTTACTTAAGCTAACGAAGTTGTTATTCTTATATATTCACATATGTGTGTGTGTGTGTGTGTGTGTGTGTGTTTGTGTGTGTGTGTGTAGTTTTTATTATTTGATATTATTTTTTCTATATTATAAAAAAAAAAAAAAAAAAAAATATGAATCTTCAGAAATCCATTAAAATACCACAATGATATAAAAATAGCAATGGTTAAAACTTAAAAAAAAAAAAAAAAAAAGACATCATAATAGTATATTTCATTCTTTAGAGTTAAATGGTTTTCAGGGCTTTTAGTTGCACATCAGAAAATGATGTCATGAAAATTAAATTCAGTAAATACACTTTTATGCCCTGAACCTTTCTCTGCATATCTCATGTTTCTCTCAACCAGGACCATAACGAAATTAACTTGCAACCAGATGTGTGTCGGATTTTTCTCTTAATGGACAAACTCCAGGGGTTGTACAGATGCTGAAGAGATATTTACTGTTATTTTCTTCATGACATTTGAGAGATTTCATATTCTGGTTAAATATTCCAGGAAGTTTACAGATTATGTACATTGCAAGTTACAGGTATGATAAATTTACTTTAATCTGAAAAAAGCATGCCTTGTGTAAAGTTAATAGATAAATAAGCTTCACTCTAATCTGAAAAATCTTTGTTGGGTAGCTATATTTGAAACATCTGAGACTTTTCAATTCCAATTTAAAATAAGATTTTGTTAGTATAGTCTTTCTGACTTATCTTGAATTTAAAAGCTCTGTTGCCTTTGTAGATATCCAGCATGCATTACAACCTGAATAAAAAAATACATTTCAGTTTGATATTATCCGGCTTATGTGCTGTTGTTTATGTCATCACTTTTCATTACTAGTTTTGTAACATTCAGAACATTTTATTTAATTTTAAGTTCTATTTTTCAATCAACTTTAATTGTTGCAGTGCCTGAATAACAATAATAATAATAATTTAAATATAAAAATTTATAATTTAATTACTTTCACAGTAATTTCACAGAGGGGCTTCTCTTGTTTTTAACTGCACTTTCAGAAATTTCTTGTAAACAAACAGCATACTGTGTTTTAATTCTTGTTGGTTTTATTTGTGCTATTTACCTTGTTTTTGGTTCACTTTTAGCAGTCTATGTTGTTGGATTCTTTTGTTGTGGGGTTTTTATTTGTTGAATGTTACCATTGTTGTGTTTTGTATGTCAAGTATTGATGTCCCATCTTTCAAAAACGCATCTCAGCAGTTGCTTATGAAATAATTTTTTTATTTATCTAGACATGACTAGATCAGAAATTTAAATATATACACTTATCAGCATTATGGTGACTCCAGAACAATTACAGCAGTAAACAACAACATTTCTCACAGTGGCACAGTTAAAGACAAACATTATAATGTGAATTCACAGTAAAACAAGAGCAGTAAATTAGTGATGCTGGCTTCATTCTGCGATTCATTCACTGTCTTTTGTAAGAAAAAAACCTAGCATGCATTGATTTCATAGTACATTTCTGACTACAGTCATTTGTTTTAAAATAATACTCTTTAATCATGTAACTTCCTGGCATTTTTTTACAGTGTGTGTGTACTAATTCTCAGTGTTACCTGCATCCAGATTCTCACTTATTTGACAAAATGCGACATTTGACAACTTCAAGTAATTTGTAAATGACTACAGATCATGCTAATCAAAGACAGCTACTAAAATTCACCAAGTCTTCAAAGATACGTTGAGAGAGTTGGATCAGGGTTTTTTTTTGAACAAAGTCTTTTTATTGTTTTAGTTTCAGTTTCACATTTAAATTAACACAGCAACAAAGAACACCCCTCCCCCTCCCCATACTGGATCAATAAGAGATGTAAACAGTAGTCAGGCCTCTAGGTAACATCATACAATTCTTAACACAGGTTTGTGTAAACAGTTATACAAAATTGTCAGTTGACACACTTTCAAAATAAGACATAAATGGCATCCACATGTTATAAAACTTCTCAACCGACCCTTTTACACTGTATCTAATCTTTTCCAAATGTATATGACACATGACCTCTCTAATCCAGAGTCCATATGTTGGTGGGCATGAATCCTTCCACCTGCACAAAATGAGTCTTCTAGCTAGCAAAGAGCAAAAAGCGATCATGTTCACCTGGTACCTGCTAAAAGAAGCATCCACCTTGATCACCCCAAATAATGCAGTCAAAGGGCATGGGTGCACAGTTTTTCCACATATTTTGGAAAATGCATCAAAAATAGATAGCCAATATCCATGAAATTTTAAATAAGTCCAAAACATGTGGACAAGTGTAGCAGGGGTTTGTTTGCAATGATCACATGCAGGATCCAAGTCCAACTTTATCTTGGACAGTTTGTCTTTGGACCAATGCAGACGGTGTACTACTTTAAACTGAATAATGCATGTCTCAGACACACCGAAGATGAGTGAATGTTCCGTATGACCTTTTGCCAGACCACGTCCGATATGTCTTCATCCAAGTCAGATTCCCACCTGTGTTTCAGAATGTCCAGACTTGTCTCATGGTATGAACTGAGCAGTGTGTAAATCCTGCTCAAGACCTGTTTAGTGTCTATCCTACAGTCAAATATTTTTTGCAGATTTCAAAGCGCTTATTTAATCAGGTTTGTTTACACAATAGTGACAACAAACCATTATATCAATCACATTCAAACAAAAAGTGTATAATAGCAGTTGTCTTTCTCTTCACATTTGAGGGAAATTCTAGCCTGTCATGCTAGTGCAGTGTATAACATGCCATTACGGAGTGAGATTTGACTGACGGTTGATTGTAGGGCTTACTGTCAAGGTGTTTACCGTGAACGTAACTACTGTTTAAAATTAAATACCTCAAGAACATGACTATGATGCAATGGCTCACATTTCACAGATGTGACATCACTATCATAGTGCCTCACATGGTTTTGGGGTTAGACTTTTTTATTATTATTTAAGAGGGAGAGCATAACTGAATTTCATTTCCACTGTTTGTGTCTGTCATTAGCCTTTTGTCTCTACTTGTGGTGCTGTGCTTTAATGCAAAACGCAATGCATTTTAAGGAATAAGATCAAATAGTTGTACGTCTGTTAAGCTGAAACTATGTAACTTTTGTCATAAGTTCACCTTTGGTGTGTTTTACATCATTATATGTTGTGTACATCAAGAGAAAGTTGCAAGAAATTTCGTGGGCAGAGAAGGAAACACATTGCATGTGCCCCTGAACCAAACTAAACATAAGATGACATAAGTCTTTGCTAATACGGATGAATTGCAATTCAAGATGGCCGCGCTAGCTTGAGCTTGAGCGTCTGCTGTTTGATTCGACTGCTCTGTAAATTGGGCTTGGTATAACTCATCATCAACCATTCTACATTTATCTTTAATTAGGCCTACTTAAGTTTGAGTATTTTTTCTTTACTATAGTAGGCTATTTTATTTTTTATTTTTACCATCGCAACTTTTTTCAGTAATGGATCAGGCCGAGGTCTCCTTACAAACAATTTGGGACGCAATTTAGCTGATTAAAGTTGAAATGACTGCTCATCTTGATTCCAAAACTGAGACTATTCAAGCTAGCCTTACTAGCATTCATGGATCTTTATCTTCACTGTGCGAACAAATTTCGGAGCTCGAACACAGGGTGAGCTCTAACGAAGATAACTTTGAAGACTTGTCGAAACGCGTGCAAAATCTTGAAAAAGAGAATGCCTACCTGAAGGACAGAGTTGATGACGCTGAGAACAGAAGTCGTTCATGTAATCTTCGTTTTATCAATGTGCCCGAAAAGAGTGAAGGCAGTGATGTGATCTTTATGAATCAGCTGATTCCGCTTCTTCTTGGCAGAGATCAATTCTCTGCTGCACCGGTTATTGAGATGGCCCATCGCTCTCCTACATTTAGTTCTGGATCCAGGGCTGCACCCAGACCAATTCTGGTCAAGTTTCTGCATTTCCAGGACAAAGTAAAGATTTTACGTTTGGCCAGGGAGAAGAAAGAACTCCTTTACAAAGGTACTCGAGTGCATATTTATCCGGACTTCAGTGCTGGTCTGATCAAGAAGCGTCGGCAGTTTGATGTTGTGAAGAAGAAACTCCGTGCTGCGGACATTAAATACTCTTTGTTGTATCCCTGTACGTTGAGGGTGATGGTACATGGAAAACCTAAAATATTCCGTTGCTCTGAGGAAGCAGAGACTTTCTTTCGAGATCTCTCCGTCTCATCTCCATGATTATTGTAGCCTATTCTCTGCTCTGTAAGTAGCTAACTTTTTTTCTTCTTTTTACTATTATCTCTTTTTTCTTTTTTCTTCTTCTAGAAAAATAGACTATTTATTTGGTCTAATTATTCGTTACAGAATGGTAAAATCTATGGAATTAAATTAAATTTGGTGTGATGTATTATGTATATTTTGTTTATTCGAATTTAAAAATGTTTGGTCCTCTTTCATAATATTCTCGCTGCAGTTTGAATCTTGGGCATGTGCCTATGCTTTATTTTTTCGATTTTGTATAGATCTGATAGAGCCTCTAGAGGTGGTGGGGTGGCAACTTATGTTTCTGTAAACTTAGTTTCAGAATGTGTCATTCCGAACATTGATCCTGTTAATTTTGAGTGTCTTTTTGTGAAAGTTACTTTTCATGTTAACAAAAAATTAACTATTGGTAATATTTATAGGCCACCCTCTGCTCCGTCTGAGTCTATGATGTGTATTCTGTCAACTATTAATTCTCTTGAGAAACACAATGAATTGATTATTTTGGGTGACTTTAATAAAAATTGGTTGGACCGTTCCTCTGTTAATGATAGAAATTTGTTTGGTAGTATAAATCTGAGTCAGTTAATTAATAAGCCCACCAGAGTTGATTCTCGTTCTTCATCTTTGCTGGATTGGATACTTGTTACTAATCCTGAAAGGATAATTAAATCTGGTGTACTGTCAGACTGTTTAAGTGATCACTTGATTATATATTGTGTCTGGAAAATTAAAACTCCAAGTTCTCCACCTAAATACATAAGATTGAGACAGTGTAAAAATATGAACGTTGATCATTTTATTCAAGACCTAATTGATATAAATTGGGATAGGTTTCAGTTAATTCCTTTTGTTGAGGATGCTCTGAATTTTTTTCATTCTGAGGTTACAAATATAATAAATAAACATGCTCCGATGAAAACTGTTAGAGTCAGAGGCAGACATTTACCGTGGATCAGTGCTAATCTTATTAAACTTAAGCAAAGGGATAAAGCATGGGCTAAACACCGGTCATCTAGGGATCCCATCGATTGGAAAAAACTATAGATATTTGAGGAATTTATGTAAGTTGGAAACAAGGAATGCAAAAGCCAATTATTATAAAGACCGTTTTTCTCAGGACTTTCATAACCCTAAACAGTTTTGGAATCAGTTGAATAATCTTTTGAATAAATCTGAAAAAAGTTTGATTAAAAATATTACATTTAATAATGAAACTATTTCTGACCCTTCACTTATTTCTCAAGCTTTTAATCAACATTTTTCCTCAATTTTCCTAAATTTATTAAATCTGCTGCTCATGTATTAATGTATCCTCTTTCAGATTTATTTAATTTGTCATTGTCTACTTGCTCTGTTCCGTCTATATGGAAATGTGCGAGAGTTACTCCTTTGTTCAAAAGCGGAGACTCATCTGATGTCAATAATTATCGTCCAATCTCTATTATTTGCTCTATTGCAAAAAATTTTGAGAAACTAATTTTTTAATCAATTATCATCATTTATTAATTCATTAAATATTCTATCTCCGGTACAGTCAGGCTTCAGACCTAATTTTTCTACTACAACTGCTCTTTTAAAATTCACAAATGATGTGTTTTCATCCTTTGACAAAGGCCAAGCAACAGGTGCCATTTTCATTGATTTTTCTAAGGCTTTTGATATGGTCAATCATTATCTTCTTCTTGACAAATTGTATTCTATTGGTTTAGTTAGAGATGCTCTCCTTTGGTTTAATGCTTATCTTCATAATAGACGTCAATGTGTTGTTTTCCAGGGTTATCAGTCAGATTATGTATTTGTTGAAAAAGGTGTTCCACAAGGTTCCACTCTTGGACCATTGCTTTTCTCTATCTTTATCAATGATTTACCTCAGTTATGCTTAAATTGTTCTGTACATCTTTATGCTGACGACACTGTAATTTATACGACTAACTCTGATCTGTTTCAAATCCAGAACTCTCTGCAATCTGATTTTAATGTGGTTCAAAAATGGTGTCATAACAATATGCTTATGTTAAATAAGAGGAAATCTTGTTGCATGATTTTTGGGACGCATCGTTGTCATTTCAACACTTTTGATTTGAATATTATTTTTGGTGATGGCCTATCTCTTATGAATGTTGATTCATTTAAATATCTTGGCCTCTGGATTGACTCTGAACTTTCTTTTAAGCCCCATATAGATTCTATTGTTAATAGAACACATTATTGCCTACGTTCACTTTATCGTTCAATTAACTGTTTTACATTTCAGGATAGGAAAAGAATTGTTTCTCAGTTAATATTACCTCTTATTGATTATGGTGATATTGTTTATCAAAATACCCATGATATTCATCTTAAGCCTCTTAATGTTGTTAACAATTCTTTGTGCAGATTTGTGTTAAGGTGTCCATATCGCATTCATCATTGTCATATGTATGATTTGCTTAATTGGTTGTATCTTAAATCTAGAAGACAATTCCATTGGTTTCTGTTGATTTTTAAATGTGTTTATTTGGTTTGTCCTTTTTATTTGAGTGAAATTTTGATTCCATATAGATCATCTTACTCACTTAGGCATACACAATAACCTTTTTTTCTTGTTCCTAGAATTTTCAGTGTAGCCGGACGTAGGTCATTTCAGTATAAAGCCCCTTTTGATTGGAATAATCTTCCTGATTCTTTGAAATCTATTACCTCCCTTTATCACTTTAGGTTATCTTTATTTTCTTATTTTAAAATAACTTGTTCATGTTTTTGATTTTTGATATATATTTTTATTTTTATTTTTTATTTATTTATTTATTTATTTTATTATTATTTTTTTTCTTGAGATAAATTTGATGATTTTCGATTACTATTCGGCTTTATGTTGATGATGTATGATGTTTAGACTGTATCCCAACTGATTTGTTGGTGCGGGAAGCAGGTTGAGCATTTGTTTTGTCTTGTCTTGTTTTTTGTAGTTTTGTTTGTAAAGTTGTTTGGTTTGGTGTTGTATTATTATTTTTAGTAGTAGTATTATTATTATTTGTGCTGTATATTTTGCTCATGTTCTTAGGACCCCCTTGAAAATGAGATGTTACATCTCAAGGGGCTATCCTTTCAATAAAATTCAATTTAATATAAACAGGGTCAGTGTAAGCACACAATACATGTAGCAGCTGGCCTTTTGCAAAGCCTTCTTAAGAATCATAAAATTAGAAAAACACACAAGTCCTAATCATTTCCATCAGATAATTTAATATATTTCAGTGCAGATTGCGATGAATCACAATAGTGATCCTATGCAGCACATTTTGGCTACACGATTGTTTATATCATCACATAATGTAGACTGTGTTAAACTCTGTATATAATGTTCAATGAATATACCAAACCTGATTCCAAAAAAGTTGGGACACTGTACAAATTGTGAATAAAAACAGAATGCAATGATGTGGAAGTTTCAAGTTTCAATATTTTATTCAGAATAGAACATAGATGAAACATTAAATGTGTAAACTTAGGAAATGTATTATTTTAAGGGAAAAATAAGTTGATTCTACATTTCATGGCATCAACACATCTCAAAAAAGTTGGGACAAGGCCATGTTTACCACTGTGTGGCAACCCTGCTCCTGGTTATCGACTGTCCTGCAAAGGTTAGCTCAAATCCTAATTAAACACACCTGAAGCAACTAATTAAGGTCTTCACGCTCACTTAAAAATTAAAGGCAGGTGTGTTTGATTAGGGTTGGAGCCAAACTTTGCAGGAAAGTTGATCGCCAGGAGCAGGGTTGGGCACCCCTGGTGTAGCAGATCTGACCCGAACCAGACAATGAGTCGATCAGGACTATGGTTGAAACACGAGTCGAATTCCTCAGAAAGGCAACAGGAAGTCATAAATCATTCTGTGCCCCAAGTCCCAAGCAAGATATCCAACCAACCAGCTCTTTCACAGAACAGCTTTCAACATTAACACCACTAGAACAATCATTGACAATTTCAATTCGGAGAAGAGATTGTCAAATTTGGGGCAAGTAATTGAGATGCAACGCCGGACATCACATGTTAACCCATTAAAGTAATA